>NW_025200541.1:0-6605 GCF_004010195.1 Chiloscyllium plagiosum | reverse complement strand
TGCACCGATCTCCACCACACTGTACCAAGGTACACCGATCACCCCCACACTGTACCAAGGTGCACCGATCACCCCCACACTGTACCAAGGTGCACCGATCTCCCCCACAGGAAGGAAGTGGATTGAAGTCAGGAAACAACAAGGAACGATAAAAGTCAAAAGCAGGCGGAGCTGATGAGTTCCGGGCAGGATGCTGCACGCGGACCTGCTACCCCACCCCATCGTGGATTGCATCTTCAATCCTGTATCTGAGGAAGGATGGGCTGGTGTTGGGGGGTGATTGCAGAGTCATAGATACACACAGCATGGAAACAGACCCTTTGGCTAACCAATCCATGCCGACCATAATCCCAGACTAACCTAGTCCCAGTCCTGAGGAATGATCTCGGGGATGTCGGGCATATGAGAAGCAGTTGAGGACTCTGGGTCTGTACTCAATGGAGTTTACAATGATGGTGGAGTTGTGGGGTGGTGGGGGCGTGGGAAGGGGGGAGCTGATTGAAACTTACAAATTTTATGAGAGACCTGGATAGAGTGGACATGGAGAAGGTGATTCCACCAGTAGGAGAGACCAAGACCAGAGGGCACAGCCTCAGGGTGAAGGGACGACACTTTAGAACTGAGATGAGGAAGAATCTCTTCAGCCAGAGTGTGGGGAAATCTGTGGAACTCATTACTGCGGAGGGCTGTGGAGGGCAAGTCATGGAGTGTATTTAAAGATGGAGATGGAGAGGCTCTGCATTGGTAAGGGGATCAAGGGTTATGGGGAGAAAGCGGGAGAATGGGATTGAGAAACAGATCAGCCGTCATCGAATGGTGGAACAGACTCTCTTATGTTGCCTCTGCCTCTTACATGACCCCTTTAATTTTCTGTCACTGCGCATCGAAAACTCACTCTCTTCCACAAGATGAGATAAATTACGAAAATATCTTGTTGGCGTTTAGAAATAAATTCGGTGACCATGGAGAGAGCAGATGTAACCACAGACTGACAGGACACAGGGGGAACCATGCAGACTGAGGAAATGTTACATTACATCTGCTGTTGGAAATATCATTGCTCAGCAGAAGACTGAATGAGGAGAAAGTGAGGGCTGCAGATGCTGGAGATCAGAGCTGAAAATGTGTTGCTGGAAAAGCGCAGCAGGTCAGGCAGCATCCAAGGAGCAGGAGAAGCAACGTTTCGGGCATAAGCCCTTCTTCAGGAAACGAAGGGCTTATGCCCGAAACGTTGATTCTCCTGTTCCCTGGATGCTGCCTGACCTGCTGCGCTGTTCCAGCAACACATTTTCAGCAGAAGACTGAATGAATCAAGCAACTTATCATTCTGGGGCACCAGCCGCCAGGTCTGAACCGACGACAGTCCATACCAATGACAATCTGAGTTTGTGGATCTAAAGTGAAGATATGGGATAGGAGAAGGCCAAAGAGCCCATTGTGTCAATCCTGGTTTGTACAAGCTTATGCCAGCCCCAATCAGGTACCTGTGCATACATGCGGCAGATTCAAGTTCCTTTTAAATGGAGTTCCACCTCAACCACTGAACGAGACAGACCACCCTCTGGGGAGCAATGTTTTTCCTCATGCCCCCTCTGCCAATCCCCTTAAATTTGTGCCCCCCCTTCCCCGGGGAACTGAGCTCTGTGCTAGGAGAGACAGGTCTTCCCTCTTCTATTTATCAATGCCCCACATTATGTTAACAAAGCCACCCCTCAGCCCCCCCCCCCCCCCCCCCCGATTCTCAGGGAAACAGCCCCCAGCTGATCCAATCATTCCCTTGGTAATGCAATATTCCAGGCCAGGCCAACCTTGTTGTAAATCTCCACTGTACTCTGCAGGAAGTCCATAACCACTGTCGAGAATATGGTGAGTAGGACTGTACAAAAAAAACTCCAGCTGTAGCCAAACCAGTGTCTGAGACACAGTTCCTGTATTACACCACTGCTGTTGTATTTAATGCCTCACCCAATGAAGGAAAGTCTTCTGCTGAAAGCCTAAGTCAGCTACAGTCCAAATCACCTACACACCAACACAACTTCAGACTGAAACAATTACAGTCTGAATCAGCTACACACCAACACAACTTCAGACTGAAACAGTTACAGTCTGAATTACCAATAGACCAACACAACTTCAGACTGAAACAATTACAGTCTGAATCAGCTACACACCAGCATAACTTCAGACTGAAACAGTTACAGTCTGAATCACTAATAGACCAACACAACTTCAGACTGAAACAGTTAGTCTGAATCAGCTACACACCAACATAACTTCAGACTGAAACAGTTACAGTCTGAATCAGCTACACACCAACATAACTTCAGACTGAAACAGTTACAGTCTGAATCACCAATAGACCAACACAACTTCAGACTGAAACAGTTACAGTCTGACAGCCAACATAACTGGATGGAGAGGTTGTAATTTTGAATTGATTATGATCTCATCCAGTTATGTTCTGGGGGAGTGGGGAATGTGGAATCACATAGAGGAGTTTTCTCTTGAAAGGCTCATGTGGTGCCAAGATTTCTTTGTGTTGGAGAGTCTCTGGTTGAAAGTTGATGTGTGATTTCAAAAGGCTAATAACATGGAGACATCAAATATTCCTTACCCATTTTCCTCCAGACACTCCCTGGTATTTATACATTAAATGTCCAAAGGCATTTCTCAGAGGCATAGGGAGAAGACCAAACCAAGAAACAGTAAGTTTGATCAAAGAGGTAGGTTTAATGGAGAGAGAGGGAGCGATTCATGTAATCAGAGATCCAGAAATGCAGAGTCTCAGACCCAGGGAATTGCCGCTGTGGGGTCAAGCATAACAGAATACGAGTAGGAGGAGTTATAGAGTCACAGGAACACACAGTAATTTGGGAGGTATGCCCATGGTGAGATTTGATTCCAAATCATTGCATGTGTGTGTGTGTGCTCTTTCTACAAATAGCAACTTTTCTCCAGTGTCTTGACCATGCTACATGTGAGACCCTGGACCAGGAAGAATTAGTGTGCTGTTCGACTGTTATAGTCAGCACAGTCAAACCTCATCATGTCCTCTCTCTGCCACGCCCTCACTCCCTCTCCCTCGCCCTCTCTCCCTCTCCCCCTCTCCCCACTCCCGCTCCCACTCCCTCAGCCCCTTGACCTCACCCCTTGCCATTGTCCCCTTTCCCTCGCCCTCCTCTCTCTTGCCCCCCTCCCTCACCCCGCCCCCTCTCCCTTGCCCCCTTGCCCTCGCCCTCTCCCTCTCCCTGGTGTCTCCGATTGGTAAGTGATGCATCTGTGTCAAAGTATGGTTGGGTAGTGTTGTGGTCATTAACCATCAATACATTTGAAGGTCAAAGGTTGGAGGTGAGGACAGAGACACTGTTCAGCCAACAACAAGATTCATGCCATTGGGTAACCGTGTGTGTTCCACTTTCCAATTGGACACAGAGAGGTAGCGTGCCTGGGGGATTAGCCAATGGCAGAATGGGGGTGGGGTTTGAAGTGGGATGTCATGTGACAACACCAACAGGAAGACACCCAGCCACAATGGTGAGCTACGCTGCAAGGTTTGTGGCATCCCAACGTGGACATATATCACCACTCCCCCATTGTCACTGGGTCAGAAGCCAGGAACCACCTTCCGCTCTGGTCCCTACGCCACACGGACTGAGGCAGTTCGAGACCATCCACCATCAGCTTCCCGAGAGATGAGGAACCTATCCAAGCTTGCCAATAAAGCTCACAGCCCGAGAATGTGTGGAAAGGAAAAGGATCCAAAGTCCTCTCCAGATTAATGAGGGATTCTCTAAGGATCTCCGTAATCAACTTGACCTTCAGCAACATAAGAGTAGGGCATTCAGCCCATCGAGCCTGGCTCACCATTCCATATGATCACGGCTGATCAAATACTTTGATTTCTCTTGCTCCCCCCATCCCCGTAACCTTGTACACCATCTCTTAATCTATGCCTTAAATATACTCAGAAGCTGAGCTTCAAAAGCCCTCTGTGGAATCCCAACACACTGAGTATAAAAAATTCACCCTACCTCATTCAGGGAGTCATGGGGATGTACAGCACGGAAACTGACCCATCGGACCGACTGGTCCATGCTGACCGGACTTCCTAAATTAATCTATGCGTATTTGGCCAGTCCTAACTGGCATCCAACTTATTTTAAAATTGTGTATCCCCTCCCCCTGACTCCCCATCCCAGCAAACATCCTACCCTCATTTACCCGGTCAGTCCCTTTAAGGATTGGGTAGGTTTTAATTTGATCACCTCTCACTCTTCAAAGCTTTAGACAATTGTAGGCCCAGTTTGTCCAATCTCTCTTCGTGGGGCTGACCCCCTGCTGTCTATCTTCATTTGTAAATATTACCCCCCAGGTTTTGTATCCAGCCAAGTCGATATGATCTGTTTGAGGGTGACGTTGATCACGTTGCTCAGGGTGAGTCCTCCCGCTGTGTTGTTCCCAGCGATAGGTCACAGTAGATGACAGGTTTGTGCCTCCTGCTCTTCCCATTGGCAGGCTGAGTGAGGCACTGGGCGTGAAGGAGCTCATGGTGCTCTCCTGTGTCCCAGCGCTGGGCCAAAGGTTAACACCATCTGACAGCAGAGAGTTTTAGTGACTACAGACCTCCAACCCAGCTTTGGTCTTTAACTCCATCTCTCTCCCTTCCAGTTTATGGCCCAACATGGTAACGAAGCTGCCCAGCAGAAGTATGAAGCATTTGTGCCGATATATTACTACGTCCCGAACTACACCGACTGTCAGTGAGTACAGTACACAGCCTGCACCCAGCTTCTCTCTCATTCCACTGATGTCAGGAAAAACATGAACCTTTTATCCAATTCATCAAGGCCTTCGTTGGAATTGAGCATCTTTCCATTTTTGTTTTGGTTTAACCACAGACTGCAAGGTTTCAGTCACAGTACACACCGGGTTACCTATAACTGTCACACACCAGGTTACCTGTAACACACACACACACACTGTTACATACTGGACTACCTGTAACTCTCACATGCAGTCACACACTGGGTTATCTCCAACTATCTCACACTGTCACACACTGCGTTACCTGTAACTCTCACACAATGGGTTACCTGTCACTCTCATACACTGTCACACATTGGGTTTGTCTGTAACACACAGTCACACACTGGGCTATCTGTAACTCACACACACACTGGGTTACTTGTATCTCTCACACACACTGCCACTCACTGGGTTACTAGTAACTCTCCCACACTCATACACTGAGTTACCTACAACTCTCATACACTGTCACACAAAGGGTTACCTGTAATTCTCTCACTGTCACACACTGGTTTGCCTGTAACACAGACTGTCACACTCTGGGCTACCTGTAACTCACACACACTGGGTTACTGTAACATTCAAAGACACTGTCACATACTGGGTTACCTGTAGCTTTAACACACACTGTGACACACTGGGTTACCTGTAACACACACACAACAGTCACACACTGGGTTACCTGTAACACACACACACTGTTATGCACTGGGTTACCTGTAACACACAACAGTCATGCACTGGGTTACCTGTAACTCTCACACTGTCACGCACTGGGTTACCTGTAACATTCACATACTCTGTCACACACTGGGTTACCTGTAGCTCTCTCACACACTGTCACGTACTGGGTTACCTGTAACACACACACACACACAGTCACGCACTGGGTTACCTGTAACACACACACACTGTCACACACTGGATTACCTGTAACTCTCACACGCTGTCACGCACTGGGTTACCTGTAACATTCACATACTCTGTCACACACACAGCCACCTTTCTCACACACTGTGTCACTCACTGGGCTATCTATGTCAGTTGTCCAATGTGATGGTGAAGGCAGAGGGGAGCAGTATGTGTTGGACAGTGTACAACGTGGAAGATAGAACTGGTTAGGTGTTAAACTGGGGCTGGATCCTTAGGGAAATGGAATGGAGAGGGCAGGGTGGGAAGTGAATGAGGATAGTAATCTCGACAGGAGGTTGGGAATTGTTGGTGCCAATTTCCCTTGGATGTTACAGGGTCCTGCGGGAGCAGTGGATTCGAGCAAAGTATGAACGCAAGGACTTCACGGAGCCAAATAAACCATTGGCCTATGCTACAGGTAAGTGAGAGAATGTGGCTCCACACTCCCATGATCCATCAATTCATATTGTGTTAAAATTCAGTGGTGGGGGCAAGACAGAGAAAGAGTGAACGCACATCGACTTTACAGCACAGAAGGAGGCAATCTATCCAGCTGCCCCGTGCTTGCTGTTTAAGCTACAGCCAATCTTGCTCTCTCCTTTGCTCATTGAACTCTGTCTGCATTGGAATCCTTTCTCCCTTGTGTTTATACAGCTGCTCCACAAACCTGTCTCTACCTGTTTACCTCAACCACTCACTGCAGGAGCAAGTTCCATATTCCCATCTGTCTGTGTCTAAAGACATATCAACTGGGCACAGCTCAGCAGGAGGCTGTTCAGCCCATCATTGTCCATGCCAGCTCTCCGTTACTCACTCTCTCACACTCTCACTCACACACACTCTTATACTCACTCACTCTCACTCTCTCACTCTCTCTCTCTCACTCT
>NW_025200540.1:4817-6605 GCF_004010195.1 Chiloscyllium plagiosum | reverse complement strand
GAACCAGACAGTCAGTAGGCCACCCTGAGCACCGTCGTCCGGAGGAAGAAGTGGGAGGGCTATCCGAGAGATAGCCAGAAGGTGTGACAGAGCGGACTGAGAGCCAGGAGGTATGTAGGGGCGGGCCAAGGATCGGAAGGTGTGTGGGTTGTCCTGAGCGTCATTGTCCCAGGGAGGTATAGCAACAGGCTGTCTGAGAGTTGGCCGGAAGGTGTGTCTGGGCAGTCCACGGGCTGGATGGTACATCAGGGTGGGTTAGATAAGATGGTGTATAGCAGTGGACCGGAAAGCGGGTAGGCCATTCTCAGCGCTGTCATCTCGGGCAGGGAACGGATTGGGCTGTCCTAGAGGTGGCCAGAAGGCACTGAGGGGCGGTCTGGGAAGCCGGAAGGTGGGTAGGCCATCCTGATCACTGTCGTCCTGGGTGGTGGGAGAGAATGGGGATGGGTTGTCTTTGAGGTGGCCGGAAGGTGTGTCAGGGCGGACCGAGACCAGAAGGGGCATGGGGCAGATAGAGAGCCGAAAGGGGCACAGAGCGAGCCGAGGTCCGGAAGGGGCATGGGCGGGCTGTCTTGGAGCTTGAAGGTGGGAGGGGCAGGTAGTTTGCTGGGTTTCCAGGGACGTCTGTGTAGATGCACTGTTTTATTGTTGGGTTGATTGCACTGTTTTGTAATTGTTCGCATCTACTTTTCCTTTTGGTAGGATAAGGTGGGGTTTGGGGTTTGTCTGCATTTCCCAGTGAACTGGTGGCACCGTGGGGTTTGGGGTTTGTCTGCATTTCCCTGTTAACTGGTTGCACAGTGGGGTTTGGGGTTTGGGGTTTGGCTGCATTTGCATGTGAACTGGTGGCACCGTGGGGTTTGGGATTTGGCTGCATTTGCATGTGAACTGGTTACTCAGTGGGGTTCAGGGTTTGGGGTTTGTCGGCATTTCCCTGTTTACTGGTTGCACAGTGGGGTTCGGTGTTTGGCTGCATTTCTCTGTAAACTGGTTGCACTGTGGGGATTGGGGTTTGTCTGCATTTCACTGTGAACTGGTTGCACCGTGGGGTTTTTGGGTTTGTCTACATTTCCCTGTGAACTGGTTGCACAGTGGGGTTTGGGGTTTGGTTGCATTTCCCTGTGAACTGGTTGCACCGTGGGGTTTGGGTTTTGTCTGCATTTCCATGTGAACTGGTTGCACAGTGGGGTTTGGGGTTTGGCTGCATTTCCCTGTGAACTGGTTGCACCGAGGTGTTCGGGGTTTGGCTGCATTTCCCTGGGAACTGGTTGCACTGTGGGGTTCGGTGTTTGGCTGCATTTCCCTGTGTGCTGGTTGCACCGTGGTGTATGGGGTTTGTCTGCATTTCCCTGTGATCTGGTGGCGTCGTGGGTTTTGAGGTTTGTCTGCATTTCCCTGTGAACTGGTTGCACAGTGGGGTTTGGATTTGGCTGCATTTCCCTGTGAACTAGTTGCACAGTGGGGTTTGGGGTTTGTCTGCACTTCCCTGTGAACTGGTCGCACAGTGGTGTTTCAGAGTTTTGCTGCATTTCCCTGTGAACTGGTTGCACCGTGGGTTTTGGGGTTTGTCTGCATTTCCCTGTGAACTGGTGGCACCGTAGCGTTCGGCATTTGGCTGCATTTCCCTGTGAACCTGTTGCACTGTGGTGTTCGGGGTTTGGCTGCATTTCCCTGTGAACTGGTTGCACAGTGGGGTTTGGGATTTCGCTGCATTTCCCTGTGAACTGGTTGCACAGTGGGGTTTGGGGTTTGGCTGCATTTCCCTGTGAACTGATTGCACAGTGGGGT
>NW_025200540.1:0-3047 GCF_004010195.1 Chiloscyllium plagiosum | reverse complement strand
CTGTAAACTGGTTGCACCGTGGGGTTTGGGGTTTGGGCTTTGGCTGAATGTCACTGTGAAGTGGTCGCACTGTGGGCTTTGGGGTTTGTCTGCATTTCCCTGTGAACTGGTTGCACTGTGGGGTTCAGGGTCTGGCTGAATTTCCCTGTGAACTGGTTGCACAGTGGGGTTTGGCTGCATTTCCCTGTGAACTTGTTTCACCGTGGGGTTTGGGATTTGGGCTTTGGCTGAATGTCCCTTTGAACTGGTCGCACTGTGGGCTTTGGGGTTTGGCTGCATTCCCCTGTGAACTGGTTGCAGAGTTGGTTTTGCGGTTTGGCTGCATTTCCCTGTGAACTGGTTGCACCGTTGGGTCTGGGGTTTGCCTGCATTACACTGTGAGCTGTTTGCACCGTAGTGTATGGGGTTTGTCTGCATTTCCCTGTGATCTGGTGGCATCGTGGATTTTGGCGTTTGTCTGCATTTCCCTGTGAACTGGTTGCACAGTGGGGTTCGGTGTTTGGCTGCATTTCTCTGCAAACTGGTTGCACCGTGGTGTTTGGGATTTGTCTGCATTTCACTGTGAACTGGTTGCACCGTGTATTTTGGGGTTTGTCTGCATTTCCCTGTGAACTGGATGCACAGTGGGGTTTGGGGTTTGTCTGCATTTCCCTGTGAACTGGTGGCACCGTGGGGTTTGTCTGAATTTCCCTGTCAACTGGATGCACAGTGGGATTTGGGGTTTTTCTGCATTTCCCTGTGAACTGGTTGCACAGTGGGGTTCGGGGTTTGGCTGCATTTCCCTGTAAACTGGTTGCACCGTGGGGTTTGGCTGCATTTCTATGTGAACTGGTTTCACCGTGGGGTTTGGGATTTGGGGTTTTTGCTGCATTTCCCTGTGAACTGGTGGCATCATGGGTTTTGCGGTCTGTCTGCATTTCCCTGTGAACTGGTTGCACCGTGGGGTTCGGAGTTTGGCTGCATGTCCCTGTGAACTGGTGGCACCGTGGGGTTTGGGGTTTGTCGACATTTCCCTGTGAACTGGTAGCACAGTGGGGTTCGGGGTTTGTCTGCATTTTCCTGTAAACTGGTTGCACCGTAGGGTTTGGGCTTTGGCTGCATTTGATTGTGAAGTGGTTGCTCAGTGGGGTTTGGGGTTTGGGGTTTGGCTGCATTTCCCTGTGAACTGGTGGCATCGTGTGTTTTGCGGTCTGTCTGCATTTCCCAGTGAACTGGTTGCACCGTGGGGTTTGGCTTTGGCTGCATTTCCCTGTGAACTGGTTGCACCATGGGGTTTGGGGTTTGTCTGCATTTCCCTGTGAAGTGGTTGCACAGTGGGGTTTGGGGTTTGTCTGCATTTTCCTGTGAACTGGAGGCACCGTGGGGTTCGGAGTTTGGCTGCATTTCCCTGTGAACTAGTGGCACCGTGGGTTTGGGGATTGTCTACATTTCCCTGTGAATTGGTAGCACAGTGGGGTTCGGGGTTTGTCTGCATTTCCCTGTGAACTGGTCGCACAGTGGGGTTTGCGGTTTGTCTGCATTTCCCTGTGAGCTGGTTGCACCGTGGTGTATGGGATTTTCTGCATTTCGTTGTGATCTGTTGGCACCGTGGGGTTTGGGGTTTGGCTGCATTTCCCTGTGAACTGGTGGCATCGTGGTGTTTCGGAGTTTTGCTGCATTTCTCTGTGAACTGGTTGCACCGTGGGGTTTGGGGTTTGGCTGCATTTCCCTGAGAACTGGTTGCACCGTAGGGTTTGGGGTTTGTCTACATTTCCCAGTGAAGTGGTTGCACAGTGGGGTGCGGGGTTTGGCTGCATTTCCCTGTAAACTGGTTGCACCGTGGGGTTTGGGGTTTGTCTGCATTTCCCTGTGAACTGGTTGCACCGTGGGGTTTGGGGTTTGGCTGCATTTCCCTGTGAACTGGTTACACTGTGGGGTTTGGGGTTTGGCTGCCTTTCCCTGTGAACTGGTTGCTCAGTGGGGTTTGGGGTTCGGGGTTTGCCTGCATTTCCCTGTGAACTGGTTGCAGAGTTTGGTTTGGGGTTTGTCTGCATTTCCCTGTGAACTGTTTGCACAGTGGGATTGGGGGTTTGTCTGCATTTTTCTGTAAACTGGTTGCACCGTGGGGTTTGGGCTTTGGTTGCATTTCCATGTGAACTGGTTGCACAGTGGGGTTTGGGGTTTGGCTGCGTTTCCCTGTGAACTGGTTGCATCGTGGTGTTTCGGAGTTTTGCTGCATTTCCCTGTGAACTGGTTGCACCGTGGGTTTTGGGGTTTGTCTGCATTTTCCTGTGAACTGGTGGCACCGTGGGGTTCGGCGTTTGGCTGCATTTCCCTGTGAACCTGTTGCACTGTGGGTTTTGGGGTTTAGCTGCATTTCTCTGAGAACTGGTTGCACCGTGGGGTTTGGGGTTTGTCCACATTTCCCTGTGAACTGGTTGCAAACTGTGGTTCGGGGTTTGTCTGCATTTCCCTGTGAACTGCTTGCACAGTGGGGTTTGGGGTTTGGCTGCATTTCCCTGTCAACTGGATGCACAGTGGGGTTTGGGGTTTGGCTGCATTTCCCTGTGAACTGGTTGCATCGTGAGGTTTCGGGTTTGGCTGCATTTCCCTGTGTGCTGGTAGCACCGTGGTGTCTTGGTGTAGTCTGCATTTCCCTGTGATCTGGTGGCATCGTGGGTTTTGGGGTTTTTCTCCATTTCCCTGTGAACTGGTGGCACCGTGGGTTTGGGGTTTGTCTCCATTTCCCTGTGAACTGGTTGCAAACTGTGGTTCGGGGTTTGTCTGCATTTCCCTGTGAACTGGTTGCACAGTGGGGTTTGGGGTTTGGCTGCATTTCCCTGTCAACTGGATGCACAGTGGGGTTTGGGGTCTGGCTGCATTTCCCTGTGAACTGGTTGCATCGTGAGGTTTCGGGTTTGGCTGCATTTCCCTGTGTGCTGGGTGCACCGTGGTGTCTTGGTGTAGTCTGCATTTCCCTGTGCTCTGGTGGCATCGTGGGTTTTGGGGTTTTTCTCCATTTCCCTGTGAACTGATGGCACCGTGGGTTTGGGGTTTGTCTCCATTTC
>NW_025200539.1:2802-6605 GCF_004010195.1 Chiloscyllium plagiosum | reverse complement strand
GAAATACCAGAGCGCACACCTAACTATTACACACTTCAGTGACTGTAGTAAACCGCCGATTCATGTTCAGATCAGGGAACACACCATCTTGCAGACAGCAAAGCTGTTGGAAATGACTTTGAGGAAAAGCCTGAATTCAGACACAGTGTTATTGGGCCTCCCCACGACCTCCAAAACACTGGTCATCTCCAAGATCTGTCCAGAGAGCTTCCAAATTGGAGCTGGGCAGTTACTCACACAATCCCTCACAATAGACTGGTTACAGACATACCTGAACAATGGGGAGATGTGTGTGGGCAGACTGGTCAATGGACTAGCACATGGCACAGTTCAACATTTGTAACAATGCCCTGTAAACAGCCATGTCTTGCAAGTCTATCGCTTCTTGTGTGCCACCTAAACTCTAATTCTGCACCTTGGACCCGATCCTGAATGAAGGTGTTATAAAGGTGATGGGCTCCTCCAGCAAATGGCATCTTACATAGAATCTCTCATGAACCATATCCAGTGTATGTTAGCCCCACAATGTCAGTATCCAAACAGAATTGTGCAGCTCCATTGATGGCCAGTATGTTCCCAGCCCAACGTCCTTGTGTGTGACTTTAGCTGACAATTTCTGTTTACATGTTTGCAGCATTGTTCTAACCATTAACAGCAAAGTCTCTTTCCTGAAGGTCCGACGTCCTTGCATAATACCAACATTTAGATTATCCAATCTGCACAAAATACACCCATTTATCCAGTTCACTTTTATAACAACAATATGATGAAAACAGTGCCCAACTCATAGTAAGGAGCATTGAAATGATGAATCTCATTCCCACATCCAAGACCACATTATTATTAAGTGGAAGAACGTTGGAAATATGAAATTAGTTTCCTTTGTATTAATGTTGTGAACTAATAGTCGACTCTCCTGCTCATCAGATGCTGTCTGAACGGCTGTGCTTTTTGAAAGCCACATTTTTTACTCTGATCTTCAGCATCTGCAGTCCTCACTTTCTCCCTGGTAATATTCACTCATAATCATTTTTGTGGTAACAATTTCACTGTGAGCTGTCTAAACATGTTAGTCAGATTTGAGTATATTTTGAATTGCTTATGTCGATCTCAGAGCTCAGATAATGTTGTGTGTGAATGTCAATGTCTATGTGATACTCGGTATATAGGCCATGTCTCTAAGGGACTGACAGATTAACCCTTCAGCTGTTCACAACAAGCAAGTTACGGACTGAACCCAAGCAGCCTGAGCTCACAAAACCGAAAGCATAGTGTCCAGCATTGGGCATGTTTGGACAATATTTTTCATTTTAATTTACTCATAGAATATGATTGGACCAGTATGTATTGTCTGTCCCTTGTTGCCCTTGAGAAGGTGGTGGTGAGCTGCCGCACTGAACCACTGCAGTCCATTTGTTGCAGTAAGACTTCCAATACCATTTGGGAGGGACCTTGAAAGGGGGCAGGCTTTCGGAGATCATGAAGTGAGTTATTTCTGCAGGTTCCTAGCCCCTGACTCATTCTTGTGGCCAATTAATTTACATACGTCAAATGTGGTGCTGGTAAAGCATAACAGGTCAGGCCGCATCTGAGGTACAGGAGAGTCGATGTTTTCGCATAAGCCATTCACTGAAATGTGTAATGAAATCATATGGTCAGTCCAGTTCTGGTTAACGGTAATCTCCAGAATATTGCTAGTTGGGTGTTCAGTGATGGTGGTGGCATTGAACGTTAGAACATATGGTTCAATTTTCTATATTTAGAGGTAATCATTGTCTGGCACATGTGTAATGGAAATGGTACTTGTCACTTTGAAGCACATCCCTGCATATTTTCAGGTGTTGTTGCATTTGGACAAGGACTGCTTCAGTATCTGAGTAAATCACGAATGACACTGAACATTGGCAAACATAAATGGCAAATATTCCTACTTGTGAATTTCCACTGCCGGGATGTTCATTTATGATTGGGCCGAGGGCAGAGATCACTCTTATAGCTTACTGATACTGCCCGTCTCTCTGAGCTAGGAAGCTTGCTTCTAGTTCCACCTGATCCAGAGGTGTTTAACAACATATCTGAATGGGATAATATTTAATATCTACCACAAGGAGCTGAGTGAGGACTTGGTTAGCTCAATCAGTTAGACGGCTAGATATTAATGCCAACAGTGTGGATCCAATTCCCGAACTGACTGGGGTGACTAAAGGACTGTCTGACTCAACCTCTCCCTTACTTGAGGCATGATGACTGTCCAATTAAACTACCACCAGTGGTCTCTGTCCAACGAGAGAGCAGCCCGATCATGATGTAGGAGTATGGTGCCTTATCTTTCCATTTCTGATCTACAGGCTTACCCAGAAACCCCTCCCTGGGGAACTGCTGCAAAGCTATCCTAGAGCTGAGATGGTTGCTCTCCACCAACCCCAACCACCGTCATTTGTGTCAGGTATAACTTCAGCCAATGCAGATGAGACCTATTTGCTCCAGTTTTGCCGTTAATCCTGTATATGACATTTGGTCAAATGCAATTATGATAATGTTAAAAGTGCAGTCACTGTCGCCTCACCTGTAGAACTCAGCTATGTGTTTTCTTGTTGTGCATTTTTAAAACAAGGCTTCAATGAGCCCAAGGGATGAGTGGCCCTGGCAGAGCCCAAACTGAGCTTCAGTCAGCAGGTTGGTGCTGAGGCAGTGCTGTTTGATCGCACTGTAGGTGACATCTTCCATCCCTTTATTAATGTCAGGGATTAGAGCAATGGGGCAATCATTGATTGTCTGATGTTTTGTCTGTGTGTGCACAGGGCACACCTGGATAGTTTCCCACATTGTCAGGTAGGCCCCAGTGCAATATCCCTGCACGAACAGTTTGAATGGAATGTTCTCAGAGCCCACAGCTTTTGCATTGTCCATCCCTCCAGCCACTTGGAGATATCAAACAAAAATGAATTGAATGAGCTGATAACTGCCAACTGGAGGAGACTAAAATAGATCATCCCACCCATACTTCTGTCTGAACATTGTTGTGAAAGTTTCAGCCTTATCATTTCTATTGTTGTGCTGGGCTCTTCCATCACTGAGAAGGTGATATTTGTGGATCCTTCTCCTCCAGTGAGTTGTTTCTTTGACCACACAATGCACCCTGATTGCATGTGACAGGATTGCAGAGATGTGGTCTGATTTGTTGGTTAGATCTGTTTGTCACTGGTTGTTGATGCTATTTGGTGAGTAAGTGGCCCTGCAGGGTAACGTCACCTCTTTGTGAGGTGTAGCTGGCGCTGCACTTGTCAGGCCCTCCTATATTCTCCACTGAACAAGGGTTTATCCCCTGGTCTGATGGTCAGGGTAAAGTGGAGCATATGCCAGGCAATGACAGTGAAAATTGTTCTGGAGTACAATTATGCTGCTGTTGGTAATGACTCGAATCACCTCACACAGGCCAGTGCTGAGTTCTAGATCTCTTCGAAATCTATCCTGTTTAGCATAGTGATAGTATCTCTTACATGTGCGTGAATGTATGTGTATGTATACACACACACATAAATGTGGAACTTTGTATCCAGGAATACTGTGCGTGGTAGTCCCCGTTGCCAATATGGTCATCGAGCAATGTGTCTGCAGCCAGTAGGTTCGTGAAGATGAGGTCAAGTATTTTTCTCCCTCTCAGTCTCTGCCAAAGTGCAGAGTCAGTCTCGCAGCTATGTCCTTTTGGACCCGATCATCTCGATCAGCAATGCTGCTGCTGATCCCCTCTTGGCTGGAGTTCAAATAGCCCACGCAGCATACATTCTCCAGCTCTGTCACAC
>NW_025200539.1:0-2071 GCF_004010195.1 Chiloscyllium plagiosum | reverse complement strand
TCTCGGCCATCTCTAGCCGTGCTTTCCTATACCTGTAACATCTCCAGCCTTGCTATTCTATCTCCGTAACATCTCCAGCCTTGCTTTTCAATCCCTGAAACATCTAGAGCCTTGCTTTCCTACCTCTGTAACATCTGCAGCCTTGCTTTCCCATCTCCTAAATATCTCCAGTCTTGCTTTCCTATCTCCGTAATATCTCCAGCCTTCCTTTCCTCTCTCTGTAACATCTACATCCTTGCTTTCCTATCTCTGTAACGTCTCCACCCGTGCTTCACTATCTCTAACATCTTCAGCCTTGCATTCCTAGACACCTCAGCTATATAAAATATCCCCAGCAGAGTGTTCTGTCATCGTTTTGATCCTAACCTTGGCCGATAAACCCTCATTTGAAGACACTTCCAAGATATTGTCCCTCCTTACTGCTGTAACTGACTCCTTAATTAATAACACAACACCACCTCCTCTTCAACGCCCTCTCCTGATCTGCCCATATTTTACAGTATAACAGAATACTGAGTTGTTGGCCCTGACCTCCCTCAAACACGTCTCTGTGATGGAAAAAATGTCACACCTCCACATGTCAACTCATTCCTTTACCGCATCAGTCTGTCTGGTAATTCTCCCAGCATTAACGTAAGCTGGAATATACTCTGTACCTTGGAGTTGTTCAGTCATTCACTATTTCTTATCAGGCTGCTCAAACCATGAACGAAAATTGTAGCTGTGGCACTGAATTAAAATTTGTTGATCTGTATGTTCTTTATTTTAAAAAAAAATGTATTCATCATGTGCAACTTGCCAGAACTGAGCAGTCAGCTCCAAATACAATGAGTTTTTGATGGTTAATTCCCCGCTCAGTGTACAGAGGGCACAGCCCTCAGCAATGGAGAAAGTGAGGACTGCAGTTGATAGAGATCAGAGTCGAAAAGTGTGGAGCTGGAAAAACACAGCAGGTCAGGCAGCATCCGAGGACCAAGCGAGTTGATGTTTTAGGCATAAGCCCTTCATCAGGAAGGCATTGGTGCATTCCTTCTTTTTTTCATTCTCTGATTCACAGAACGTTGGGAACCTAACTTACTCAGACAGGCAGCACTGGAGATAGCATTGAAATGGAAAGCAGTGAATCAGTTAGTTGGACAGGGAATAGAAAAGTTGAAGGGAAGCACAGACTGATTGAAGTACAAATATAAGGATAGGTAAGTGACCTGGGTCAGATAGGGTATACCCGAGGTTATTCCGGGAAGCGATGGGAGGGATTGGTGTGCCTTTGGCGATGACCTTTGCATCCTCATTGTCCACTGGAGTAGTGCCAGATGATTGGAGGATGGCAAATGTTATTCCCTTGTTCAGGAAAGGGAATAGGGATAACCGTGGGAATGACAGAATAGTCAGTCTTACATCGGTGGTGGGCAAAGTATTGTAGACGATTCTGACAGGCAGGATTTACAATTACTTAGAAAACCATAGTTTGATTAGAGGTAGTCAGCATGGCTTTGTCAGGAGCACTTCATCCCTCAGAAACCGTATTGAGTTCTTTGAAGATTGAAAAAATCACGTTGATGAGGATAGACCAGTAGATGTGGTGAACAAGAATTTTAGCAAGGCGATTGATAAGATTCCCCATTGTAGCCGCATTCAGAAGGTAAGGGGACATGGGAAGCAGGAAAATGTGGCTGTCTGGATATTGACTTAGCTGGCCCATGCAAGACAGAGGGTGGTAGCAGATGAAAACTATTCAGCCTGGACATCAGTCACCAATGGTGTTCCACAGGGATCCTCTCTGGGACCTGTGCGATTTGTGATTTTTATAAATGACTTTGATGAGGAAGTGGAATGGTGGGTTATTAAGTTTGCTGATGACATGAAGGTTGATCAATTTGTGGATAGTGTGGAGGGTTGGTATAGGTTACAAGAGGATATTGACAGGATGTCGTGTGTCAGATACAGTTCACCCTTAAAAATTGTGAAGCGATTTATTTTGGAAGATTGCATGTCCATTCACAATACAAGGTTAAAAGCAGCATTCTTGGCAGTGTGAAGTGACAGAGGGATATTGGGCTCCATGTCCATA
>NW_025200538.1:0-6604 GCF_004010195.1 Chiloscyllium plagiosum | reverse complement strand
ACAGCAGAGACTGACAGCAACAGAAAGCTCAGCAGGTCTGACAGCATCTGTGGACAGAAATGAAAGTACCCTTCCTCAGACTTCGTGTCAGGGGGATATTACATAACTTTAAGCACCATACAGACTGCAGACTCGCCTTACACTGATACACACAGATACACAGAAAACTAATACGGAGATATGGAGATACTCACTAATACACAGAAACACATGCAGACATGGAGTATCTGTCAGTATTTCTCTTGCTCCACTGTGACCTTGTCAATATTTCACTTACTCTGTCTGGTGTGCGTCCGTATTTAAGTCTGTCCTCAGGGAGTGTGTTAGTATTGTACTTGCTCACAACAGCGAGTGAGTTAGTACTTCTGTGTGGAGTGTGACCGTAGGACAATTTCAATGTTTGTACATACCGAACCTGGAAGAATTATAAAGTGCGTGGAGGACAGTGTGGAAATCCAGCAGGACAGTGACATGTTGGTGCAGTATTCCGGTTTATGGCGGATCAGGATCAATGCAGAGCAGTGTGAGGTAATGCACCTTGGTAGGAATAACTCTGAAAGTCAATATAGTACATTCTGTACCAGTATAAAATGGGTGTAGGAACAGAGGGCACTGTGTGTATATGAGCACAGAATATTGAAGATGTCAAGACAAGTGAGGAGAGCAGTAACTATCACAGATTAGTTTCAGTATCTGAGCTGTTTACAGGGGGAGGTGGAGAGGGGAGTCTCCGTGCTCCCTTCCTGGGAGGTGGTGGTGATGATGTGTTGTGAGCCCACCCTACTGCCCACCGAGACCGTTGGAATTCCATTTGTACCAGTTCGACACAAAAGGGAGATGATATCAAGGCCACGGCTTGTAGGTTGTGCCGGGGGGAAATGGAGCTGCCAGTGGGTTTAAAGTGAGAATTGTCCTTCACTGAACATTGCTCCTTGATCGGTCGGTGGGATGTGGATGTTTCAGAATCTCCAGACGAGGCGTCCCTGTCCTCTCTGGCACGTACCAGGGTCCTCCCCACATGGCGGGGGGAGGGGGGTGACGGAACGGATGTCGGGCACTCCACAACCCGGTTTGGTCCTTTCTGATCTACTCCAGGTTGTTTTACCTGGAATGGGATAAAGGGAGGGAGGGAGTGGGTGCCCCTCCTGGTCGTGCTAGTATAGGTGAGGGACATGGTGAGGTTTTCCAAGGGAGTCAGTCCACGCTGTGGTATCTATGCATTGTTATTGGTGTGGGGGGTAAAGTGGAGGGAGAGAGAGAGAGAGGGAGAGAGCGAGACAGAGAGAGAGAAGGGGAGACCGCATGCAGTACTGAGAGTGGTGGAGCATGAGCCTTGTTCGGGGATCGATGCTATAACAGATATACAGTGAGTGGGAGGGAGCAGAGAGAATACAGTAATACTTATCCTGACAGTGCGGGGAAGGTTATTGCTGGACATTTCTTCAGACCTCAGATACTGCACTGACCTGGGTGTTGAGCTCAGACCATGCTCGGTGGGTCTGGTGGTGTGTCCCCCTCTGGGAAGAGAATGGTCCTACTCTGTACTAGCCCATTAACCAGGACTTCCATGTCTCTGTTGACAAACCATTATGTAATTGCACGTTATCTGCCATGCTCGGGGTAAACAGTGCAGGGCAGCTTCAAAGGGAGAAAGCTCAACCGTGTGCCCATTGGCCTTTTGAAGATGGCACCAGTTCCAGGGATCACGGAATATCTGGGGTCATGCAGGTGTTCGTGAGTACCTCCAACCATGAAGTAAAATCGACCTGGCTTGTGGTGGGGTAGGTAGTTCATGAGGTGAGTTCGATGAGATGTCACCAGGAAACTATCTCAGTCTCATACTGACAATCCGTCTGTCATACTCAGCGAAAATGTCACTGTGACAAATTATTGTTAGATGCAGCCCAATGTGTCGAAGATTTTGCTGACCCTACTCATAGTTACAAAGTTGCCAAACAAATGCTCATCCAATACTCTCCATCATCTGAACTCACACCAGTATCTGATTCACCCGTCTTTCCTGGAAACACTAGCTCATGTATCAGGATACCGTTGAAATGTCTTCATTTCAGCATTCTGGATCCTGGGAACACATGCTTCCATGGCATTGTCTCTCAATCTCACTTTCTCTGTCCATTCCCCAATCCCCTCCCATTTGTTGATACTTAAACTGATTCCCCCGCCATCTCTCGCTGGAGTGATTTTCACACCCACAGCACATCTGTGTCATGGCACAATGGAGATATGGAGCTGTAAATGGATGGGAGCTGCACATCCTGTCACTTTTAGCATTGACTGCAAGTTTCCCCACGCTGGGCAGTGATCTAACACAATGTAACTGAACAATGCACTGGGTTGATGGGCACAGTTCCACACCCTGGTCGCATATCTCATCTGAGTTTATTGATCAATGCACTATTGTGGTCTGCATACCTTTCCACTCTGGGTAAATTGTGGTTACATTGCACAGTACACCAGCCCGGTCTGCACAGCGCTCCCTTCTGAACACGTATCTCATCTGTGTTTATAGATCAATGCACTGCTGAGGTCTGCACAGTGTTCTTCTCTGGACTGATTGCAGAATGGCGTTCAGCTGTACACTAGCCTGGTCTGCGCAGTGTTCCATACTGAACAGATATCTCCTCTTGGTTTATGGTGGCTGGTCTGGTTCGCTGAGGTGGATTGAGAATGTGATATAACTTATCCTTTCAGTTGATATGGCAATGCCTTTATTTTTGTTCTCAGTCATGTGATTGGATCCTCCAAATTCCGATTCCTCTGGCCAGCCCCATTCTTCAGTCTGCCTCCATCGTTTTGCAACATATTCTTGATGAGTAGCTGTCTAGTTTCAATGTGAATAACTATCCTGTCTATTTCCCTGGCCTTTGGCATTGCTCACCCTGGAGCATCAGGATTCACTGCAATAAACCTCAGTAAGGTCACTCCATAGAAACAATGCTTCAGGGAACATAGCCCCAGCCCTTTCATAATCTCCGTGTAGCTCAACATCACTCGCCACCACCGCCCCACACATTACTGACAATATACTTGGATTTTTTTTTTCTGCACGCTTTCAAGTTTAACAACATCGTTCCTACAGCAGTGAAACAAAATTAAAGGCAGTATTACAGAAGTGGCTGAACATAGCGTGTAGGTGAAAGTGAGTACAGCAGATGGGGCAGATTAGAGTCGAGCGTGTTGTGCTGGAAAAGCACAGTAGGTCAGGCAGCATCCAAAGAGCAGGAGAACCGATGTTTCGGTGAAAAGAGCGATTCCTGATGAAGGACATTTTGCCCAAAACGTCGAATTTTACTGCTCCTCGGATACTGCCTGACCCGCTGTATTTTTCCAGCACCACACTCTGAACCCAGTGTATATCCCAGATGGCTTCCTTCTTCAAAGACAGCATTTGCCCATCCCACATGGTTGACGATGGCATCTAGAGCATCTCATCCACTTCCCACACCTCCGCCTTCGAATCCCACTCCTCCAAACGCAACAGGGAAAGGACATCCATGTTCCTCACCTTCCATCCCACCAATTCTCCAGATAAAACGTATTATCCTCCCCCATTTGTGCCACCTATAAACAGACTCCACCACCAGGGATATATTTCCCTCCCCACCCCATGAAGAACATTCCCAGCGTGACTCCTTTGGCAGGTGCACGCCACCGACCAATCCCGCATTCACTGCTGGCACCTGCCGCTGCAAGAATTAGAAAACCTGCACCCTCATCTCCCCCTCCCCTCAGTCCAACACCCCAAAGGATCCTTCCGCATCTGTCAGACTTTTACCTGCACTTACACAAGTCACCTGCAGCGATCCGTTGCTCCTGATGTCTCCACTACATAGGGGAGACAGGATGCCAACTTGTGGAACACTTCAGAGAACATTGCTGGGGCACCCGACTAGCCAACCCCACCACCCTGTGGCGGAACACTTCAACTCCCTCTCCCACTCCTACATAGACATGCACGTCTTTGGCCTCCTCCATTGCCAAACATTACCCACTCGATGCCTGGAGGAAGAATGGCTCAGTTTCTGCATTGCGGCCGGGAAACAACATGGGATCAGTGTGGATTTCTCCAGTTTCTTCATTTTCCTTCTCAACATGTTATCCTAGAACCAACATTCCAACTCAGCACCGCCCCTATGACGTGTCCTACTTGTCCATCTTCCTTCCCATCTATCCACTCCATCCTCCTCTCCGACATGTCAACTATAACCCCAACTTTATCCACTTATCACATTCTCAGCTATCTTTCCTCAACCCCATCCCCTTTCCATTTATCTCTCAGTACCCTTGGGCCATAAGACTCATTCCTGGTGAAGGGGTAACAAAAAGTGCCTGTGCTCCTCTGATGCTGCCTGCCCAGCTGTTTATTTTTGCAGCACCATTTTCTCGACTCTGATCTCCAGCATCTTCAATCAATACTTTCTCACTTGAGTTAATGTATCCAGAAATGTTCCTACCAGACATTTTATGCAGCTGGTCTGTTATTTTATCCCTCCCTCCTTTATAAACAGGGTGGGACATATACAGGGGAGAACGTGAGGACTGCAGATGCTGGACATCAGAGCTGAAAATGTGTTGCTGGAAAAGCGCAGCAGATCAGGCAGGATCCAAGGAACAGGAGAATCGACGTTTCGGGCATAAACCCTTCTTCTGGAATGAAGCCTCATTCCTGAAGAAAGGCTTATGCCCGAAACGTTGATTCTCTTTTTCCTTAGATGCTGCCTGGCCTGCTGCGCTTTTCCAGCAACACATTTTCAGCTGGGACATATACAGCCCTGCAATGCTCTCGCAATACTCCGACACTCAAGAAAAAAGTTTTAAAAATTTAAAGATTTATAGTGCGTCGGTCAGTAACCCTCATCCATTACATCCAGACTCATTAAATCTTCAGTTTTATTGTGATATGAAATGTTCTGTCAGGCAAGAGTTAACTGGACCTGTTTGTTCAGTGACAGTGATTAATATCAGTATCCATGCATTCTAATTATCCCAGTGAAGTTTTCCATCTTCTAATGATAAATGGGCTTCATTCAATGTGTTATGCCATAGTATGAGTAGGAGCATCACCCACAGCACTGACAGGGATCAGTAGCTCCAGAGAAAGGGGGAGGAGAGATCATTATCTGTGAACATTATACCGGAATGTTTCAACAATGGAACCGAATCTGAGAATGTTGAACTGGAGTGTTACAATAATGCTCAGGAATTTATCCTATAATGTTTGGCGTCTTTCTAATATTATGATTGGTTGCTATTATATTCATGGATCTATTATGCTCTTCGCATTATTCAATATTTTTATTATCCTCTCCTGTCTACCGTTGGTGACTTTGGTAAGTCTCACCGTCCAGATATCTTTTTTTTACAAATCAGTTGTGACTGCATTACTATTCTTTCATATCGCCTTCACTTCTTATCACTATTATTGTTCATGTTGAGACTCTGAATCCAGATATTCACTCTGCAACTCAAGACTAACTGCATCACTGTACGTGATCAATTACTTTTTCCCTCCTTGCTTCTGGCAGTGTTAGTCATGGGTCTCTATGTTGACCTACTTAGTTTCAAATGTGAACCATTGTCTCTCTGTCCTTGTTATTTAAATATTGGGAGCGTGGATGTCATTGAATTCTATTATGTTTACAAACTCCATTTCTTTACTAGAACTCCATCTCATCCCTGGCCAATATTTTTTTCATTCATTTGTGGTCTTGGACATTGCTAACTGGCCAGCCTTGATAACCATCCTTACATTCCCTTGAGAATATAGTGCCGAGCTGTCTTCTTGAATCGCCGCAGTCCACTTGCTGTTGGTTGACCCATAATGTCTGTAGGGAGGGACTTCCAGGATTTTGACGCAACGAATGTATATTTCCCAGCCAGGGTAGTGAGTGGCTTGGAGGCGAACTTGCAGGTGGTGGTTAAAACAGACGAATCACAACTTTGGTAAAGCTGATTCCTGACTCCATGCCCTGACCATTATTAACTTTGACTAAACAATGCTCCAGAATGTACTCCACTGGCTTAACACATCTGCTGTTTGAACCTTGAGCTTGAAGTACCTTGAAGTGAAGACTTTATGATGACAACAATCTGCTGCTGACATTCTCGGGTTGAAACCTGCAGAAACAAATCTAATTGGAACTCATATCAAACCCGCATCCATATGATGTTCCTGTGCTCGCTGACATATATCGCTATGGTGTTTGGCAATGCCTTTATTTTAATATTCTCAAGCACTTTAACTCATCTGTCCATGGATCTTACTTCAGACTTTGTGTCGATTATCTAAATTCCTGCCAGTTGTTCATATTTAACCTGGTTTCCATCAAGTGTATTTTCTGTCAAGAATTGATTTTCGCATTCAACCACCCCAAATGCACGCCCCCAACACACACACACAGATACACACACAGACACACACACACTCACATACAACTTATACTGCTTCAGTGGAGATAGAAATCATTCCCTGCTGTGTGTATTCGATGTGTGTATCGTTGCCATATGATAGTAATGGTTAGCAAAACACCGCATGCTGGGCAGAGAATCCAGTGTTGAAAATGTGTTGCTGGAAAAGCGCAGC
>NW_025200537.1:2412-6604 GCF_004010195.1 Chiloscyllium plagiosum | reverse complement strand
GTGGATCCTATGTATCATACTCTTCAGGATAAGGCTACCATGAGGGACTTTGTTGAAAGCCTTATTAAAATCCATGGTAGAACAGTGGATACTGTCTACCTCATCGATCACCTTTGTCATCTCCTACACAAAACCGTATGGACTGTCCCCAGTTAGGCCACACTTTCCTACTGCACATACATCCTAACCCTAAGAACACTCTTAAATACCTTCCCAACCACTGATGAGAGACTCACCGGTCTGTAGTTTCCTGGATTGTCATTCTTGAGTAGAGGAACAACATTAGCTGCTTGACAGTTATCCAGGATCTCTCCAGTGGCCAGCAAGGATGCAAAGATCTTTGTCAAGGCCCCAGCAATCTACTTTCTTGCCTCTCTCAATAACCTGGGGTAGATATCATTGGGCCTGGGGACTTATCCATCTTAAAGCTCTTCAGAGACATAGCACCTCTTCTTTCTTGATCTCAAAATGCCCGACTTTATTAGCATTTTCCACATTAATTTCACTCTCCTCCATATCCTTCTCCTTGGTAAAGACCAATCCAAAGTGCTCATATCCTCTGCCTCCAAGCCCAGGTTCCCTCCTTTTTCCTTGAATGGTCCTACCTTCTCCCTAGACAGCTTTTGGTTTTTAATGTATGCATAGTCTGCCTTGGGATTCCCTTTAACTCAACTTGTCAAGGTCATTTCACGGCTCTTTCATGCTCTCCTCCCTGCTTGAGTACTTTCCTGCTATCTTTATAGTCCTCACAGGTGCTGGCCGGTTTAATTTCCTAAACCTTACGTATGGTTTTTGTTTCACCCTTTTGACCAAATTCATCACCTCACTCACCATGCAAGGGTCCCTTACCTTGTCATCCTTGTCCTCCCTGGAACATGGTAGTCCCAATATTGATCCCTGGGAACTCCACTCAGGAAACTTTATTCTAGCTAGAAAAAATGTCTATTGAGTTCAGGAGTTGGGAGGTCATGTTGCAGCTGTACAGCACATTGGTTAAGCCACTGTTGGAATAGTGTGTGCAATTCTGATCTCCTTCCTATCGGAAAGATATTGTGAAACTTGAAAGGGTTCAGAAAAGATTTACAAGGAATTTTTCAGGGTTGGAGGACTTGAGCTACAGGAAGAGGTTGAGTAGGCTGGGGCTGTTTTCCCAGAACGTCAGAGCTGAGGGATGACCTTATTGAGGTTCATAAAATCATGAAGGACATGGATAGGATAAATAGACAAAGTCTTATTGCTGTGGAGGGGGTTGTCCAGAACTAGAGGACGTAGGTATAGGGTGAGAGGGGAAAGATATAAAAGAGACCTAAGAGGCAACTTTTTCATTCATAGGGTCTGTTTCTGTGCTGTACATCTCAATGACTTTATGTTTCTCTTTCCTATCACTCAGTTAATGTTGTATTCTTGTTACACTGCTTCTTTTACCATGACCTATAACATTTCACACAAATCTGCTGTGTGGTTCCTTCTGGAAATCCATGCATATCACATGGATTTCCAGAATCATATCAGCAGTATTGCCCTTACCGATCCTTTCAGTTAATTTATCAAAAACAAACTTCAGCAAATTGGTTATGTACAACTACCCCTTGACCTTTCCTATCCCACCCACCTTTTTCCACGTGACTGCTAGCTTTATACCAAATAATCATTACCAGACACTTCCTCACTTCCAGTGTTCAACCGACAAAGCTACAAATGGCTGGATTACACTTAAAACCCTTTACAAAACAAAGCCGTAATATTGATAACCCTCCAGTCTCCTGACACCTCCTCTCAGTCCAGAGGAGACTGTAATGTTGTGGCCAGTGCCCCTCTCACTTCAATCAGAATCCTTGGATGTATCTCATCCTGATCTGGTGTCCTGTTAACCCCGAGCGCCAACATCATTTGGACAGGTAATTGGATAGAAAAACTTTCCTCCTCAGTGTATCCGCACATTAACACTTTACTGATTAGTACCATAGCTGTTTTCTCACCTTCACTGGAAACATTTGAAAATAAACTCTCCAAATTCCTAACCGCCCGCCCACCGCGAGCTCGCGCAGAGTCGGTTAAACGGCCGCGTCTCGAGACCCCGCATGAGACCAGGGCGGGCCTTAGTCTCTATCCAGCTCCGATTGGTCAAAGCGTCTATCAATCCCGTGGTTGCGGCCAATAGAAAATGAGGTGCGGTCTAGGGATTTGACGTTTAGAAATGAATGTGGAGGAGACAGTGCTCAGTGTCAATGATGGAGAGTCAGAGTAAAAAAGTGTGGTCACGTATTTATTGGGTGTGGGCATTTGCACTCCCTTTTTGATTTCCCGAAAAACCTTCTCCTCTGTTTTTGGCTGCACTTCAGTCCCACGCTCCTGATCTTTGGGTACCCAGTGCGGAGGAAGGAGGGCAGGTGTGAAGATCTCCTCGTGGGTCTGCTCCTGGGCCTGGCCCGCAGGGAGTGGAGTGCATCATTTATTATACGTACTTGCAAGAACGGGTGCCTTACGAGTAAGCGCCCCGATCTGAGGGTTACATTCTGATTTATGCTGTTCAGTTGCGTCTCTCGGTCCTCCACTTTCACCCCATTGGTTACTTTTGCTGTAGCGCGTAGCCTATCACAAGCTCCAGCTTCACTCCACCTTTGTCTAGCTTTTCTTCACCTCTATTTACTTCTCCCATTACTCTCAGCCTGTCGCCCTTTACTCTTATTTATCTCACTCCTTATATGTGACTATCCTGGCATCGTTTGCTGTCTTCGAGCGATCATCCTGCCAAACTAAATTCCATCCGTTGGCCACTCCCCTCCTGAGACTGGCACACTATTCTCCTGTTACTGGAACATCCTGCGACACGGTCACTCTGCCCTATTAGTCACAGATAATTCTACCTGTTTTCGCTTATCACTGTTTAGTATTTGCATGCGCAGCCTAATTGTATAATGTAAACTTTTGCAGAAGCAACACCTGTTCCCTTATTCTGAACAATTTTAACCCTATACCTTACAATCCCCCCTTTTCTTTTTGGTTACTAATTGTTATCTTCCGCATTTTTCTCATATGTCACCTTAGCATCGTTCCTGAGACTTCATTTATAGTGGCTAATTCCTGAAGGTCACCCATCCCCTCATTGTTCAAGAGGTTAGGTCCCTCTGCCTGATTACCTTTTAGAGGCATTTGTTTTGCCAAGACCGTCTCAATTTGCCGCTGGGTTAACCCCCGTACACAAGGTATGATACAACAGCCAATTGCTGCCAGTACCCCTGCTACCACTATCAGGGAGGTGAGGATGGAGACGACCACGCCTTTCCACTTCCCAAACCATGATTCCAGCCATCTCGTGAGTGATTTGTCCACTCCTGAATTCTCAGCCAATTCTTCCGCCAAAGTGGTCAATCCTCGCAAGGCACGAGAGATTGACCCATCAGGTGCTGTATTATTTGGAATAAAGGTATAACAGCTCCCTCCTGACATCACACATACACCCCCTTTTTCGGCTAGGATCATATCTAAGGCCAGTCTGTTTTCCCAGGCCATTCTGCTGGTTGCATCAAGTTGCTCCCAAATACCCTTGACCGCATTTCTAGTATAACTGAAGAAAATTTGCTGGTTGTAAAAAAATATATAGTTTATCCAATCCACATTCTTGTTGACCGTTACCCACCAAAATAGGGCCAATTGAAAACATGCTGCAATCTGGTTGCGGGCCTTGAACTCATCGGGGAGCCCTCTAGCTACTCCTATAGAGTCGAGATAAATCCTATCACCAAAGGAAGGATCTAATAACGACCTTTTACTCCTCTCATTCTTTGTTACTACAACCTTCTCCTTCTCAAATGCCAAGGTGAAAGGGATTGCCAATTGTACAATTGCACATTTCCCTCTCCAGTCAGGAGATAGGGTAGGTCGCAATATTCTGCCTCCACAGTCCCACCAGAGATCCACTCGGGGAACCCGGAGTGCTAAGTAGTTCCCTCCTTTGTCTGTTTCAGTGTCATTCTGAGTTTCTATACATAACCTCAGCTCCCTCAAGTTTCTAGACCGATTTGTACCCTGTCGGCTTATACACAATGTGTGATTACTGACCATGGTCAAAACCGGATGTGGGGCGGAGCTTTCAAATCTGTCTTCTCCAAGGGAGGGAACATTAGAGATAGGGATATACAATTCCTATCATTCCATGCAGTCTTATCCTGATACAGGGCTATCATACATT
>NW_025200537.1:0-2349 GCF_004010195.1 Chiloscyllium plagiosum | reverse complement strand
CAGCCCTAAAAACACTTCCCAGTGGCAGCCATTACTATCTTTAAATTATTACTAAGGAGTCGAGACCCATTTTTACGGGGAAAGGAGTCTTCAGAGGAGGTATTTTTAATGGTGAGATATATTGGATGGCACTTTCTGTCAGGACAGTCTAGGGCTGTGTGAAAGGGGGCTCTATGGATAGTGATGCCGGGTGTCGGTTTTTGCGAACCATACCCTGTGTCCGGTTGGGTCTTAAGAAGGATTTCAGAGGAAATATACTCCCTCTGATACTTTACATCTGCTCATTTTACTCGGCTGCAAGCATCGACCTCTGTTACTTGCGGATATTCAGACTCAGGGACCGTTAATAACAAATATGGAGATGACAGCATTGTTTGACAAAATCCCATTACTAAGAAAGCTAATATGGTAACCCTAAGCGTCCCCAGCATCCTACAATAGTATTGAAGGACCAAGAGATTTAACAAGCAATACAATATATAGATATCAAAAAGAAACTATCCCGCGTCCGCATAAAAATCAGTTCTTTAAAGTCTTTTGAGTCTGAGTTTCAGTGGTTCTCCCGTCGACCCGGCCGTCCAGGCTTCTTTCTTAACCAGGGATTCCACCGGTCCTTTAATCCTGGTGTAGTGATTCCAGCCTTTCCCCGCCGTGTGTATCGCTGTTTCAGTAGGCAAAAGAGTCTGGTACGGTCCCTCCCAATCCAGTTGCAATTTAGTTTCTGTCCATGACTTAATTAGGACCCAATCTCCCAGTCAGATGGGATGAACGGCGAATTCAGGGGGCGCAGTCTGTGTCAGTAATCCGTATCTGCTAAGAAAGGACAAAGAGGAGGACAAGCCCAGTATATACTTCTTTAAGAACAGATCACTAGTCTCCAGGGCTGGCAGTTCTCCTTTCATTCCCAGATAGAGCAGACCAAAAAAAATCTCATAATGGGACAACCCCATATCTTTCCTTGGGGCCATTCGCACCCGCAAAAGGGCTATAGGTAAACACTTAGTCCAAAGGAGTCTGCTATCTATGACTAATTTAGATAACTGCTTCTTGAGTGTCTGGTTCATTCTCTCACCTTCCAGGAGTTCCCTGGAAGTAAAATGAGTTCCCTGATCAGAATCTATACATTCCACTATCCCATATCTAGGAATTATGTATTATCTTGGACACCCCACTTGCAGTGGCAGTGTCTAAAGATACGCCTCCCACCCATCCAGATCGGTGATCAACCATTACCAGCATATACCTCAGTCTTCCTACTCGGGGTAATTTGGTATAATCTACCTGAATGCTCTGAAATGGTCTTAGCCCAGGTTCTCTCCCTCCAGGACTTGTTTCCTCAATACCTTCTTGTTGATTTTCTTGCATGTTATAATCCCTCATATATCTGTTTGGCTAGTGTATAGATCCCTGTGTATCCATATTTCCGTAAGACCAAATCACACATTGCTTGCACTCCCAGTGACTCCCCTGGTGTAAGACAGCCAGAATTTCTCACATCATCATGTTATTTAGCATCTCCTGGTCATCAGGTAACATCCAGCACCTCTCTATTGTCTGTGTAGCTCCCAGTCCTTCAACTCTCTCTCTTCCTTAGCGCTAAATATCGGTCTCCTCCCAGGTTCCTGCACCATAGGTACCAAAATATATATATTGTAGCGGGCTGAGGGTTCAGAGCTGCCTCCTTAGCGACTTCATTCGCCAGTCTATTTCCCTTTGCTTCAGGATCATTTCCTGCTGATTTTCATTTATGTGGACTATTGCTATTTCCTTTGGCAACAAAAAGGATTCCAACACTTGCTTTACCAATTCCTCATGAGCTAGTTCTTTACCCCTGTTGTTTATCAGTCCCCTCTCCTGCCATATCTTCCCAAATGTATGTGCCACCCCGAAGGCAGACTTAGAATCAGGGGATTCTGTTCCTTCTTTGCCTTCCAAGGTCTTAAGGGCCCTCCCTAATGAATAAAGTTTACAAGTCTAAGCCAACCAATCATTGAGTAGTCGACTAGCCTCAATAACACTCCCTTCTATTCCATCCATACTGCATATCCATTGTGTCTTCTACCTTCAATCAGTCTGGAGGACCCGTCAATGAACAGCCTGGCCCCTGCATGTAGAGGGATATCGCTAAGGTCCATTCTTACTTTAGTCTGATATTCTATAATGTCAAGGCAGTCATGTTCTGGGTCTGAGGGAGCTTCATCTTCCCCTTTCCAGAGAAATGTAGCTGGATTCAGACAAATGTCTGTGATCAATGTAAGGTCATCTCTCTCTCTCTATTAGAATTGCTTCATATTTTAGAATTCTAGAGTCCGTAATCCACCGCTTTCTGATTTAATATGGTCCGTACCT
>NW_025200536.1:5156-6604 GCF_004010195.1 Chiloscyllium plagiosum | reverse complement strand
ACTTAGGTGTGACTCTCAAATATGCTGTCGGTAAGGATTTAACTGTTTAAGTATATGTATGATGGACTGGGGTGGACAAAGTTAAAAATCACCCAACACCAGGTTATAGTCCAACAGGTTTATTTGGAAGCACTAGCTTTCAGAGCACTGCTCCTTCATCAGGGAACTAGGAGGATCATAAGACAAAGAATTTATAGCAGGAGATCATAGTGTCATGCAATTAAAATATATTGAACAAACCTAGATTGCTGTTATGTCTTTCAAAATATCATCTTAATTGCATGATGCTGTGATCTTTTGCGATAAATTCTGTGTTTTATGATCCTGCCCCACTAGTTACCTGATGAAAGGGCGGTGCTCTGAAAGCTAGTGCTTCCAAATAAACCTGGTGTTGTGTGATTTTTAACTAAGTATATGTAGTCACCGCACAGAAATTGGTCTGTGATTATGTGATCCATCATGCTTTGTGTTCAGGATCAAGGAGGACTGTGGCTGAACAGGCTGCTCAAAATGATGGATTTACGAAAATGGACAGTAAATGAGGCATGCTGGTAAATTAAGACAAGCCTTGACCAAAGTGACTGTGCTAATAAACATACTGCATAATCCAGACAGGCTGCAGCTACAGAGAGACAGTACATAATTGACTGAGCAACTGCAAACAATACAACATATTTAAATTTGTGTTAAATAGAATCAACTTGAATGCCATCACCAGGACAATGGGAACATTGAGTTGTTTACCAGACACAGAGGTGCCTCACACCCTTCTTTGGAGAGGGCTACCTGATCTATGTGCCACCTAACACCTCCAGGAGTGAAAGCCCAAGGACCACCCTACCATTGATATGTCAACACCTGGTTCGATCGATCAGGGTGCTCGAGCCCTGACCAATCTATTGAAGGACACTGAAGACCCTCCGAAAAGGGCTGAAACAATTACGAAATATAAGAATTGCTGCAGCACAACCTTCAGGACCAGTAACTAGAGAACAACCATTGTGAAGAGAAGACACTCCTCGGACCCCCAGGAAAGGAGGACCTGGTGATCATTGCCATATGGATCAATGACTATTTGGAAAAGCATAGTGCGATTAAAGGCAATCAGCATGGCTTTATGAGGGGCAGGTCATGCCTCACAAATCTTATTGAGTTCTTCGAGGAGGTGACAAGACAGGTCGACAAAGGTCGAGCAGTGGATGTGATGTATATGGACTTTAGCAAGACCATCTTCTGCAGCTACACTGGCACCACCCCCCACCTTTTCCTCCGCTACATTGATGACTGTATCGGCGCTGCCTCGTGCTCCCACGAGGAGGTTGAACAGTTCATCCACTTTACCAACACCTTCCACCCTGACCTCAAATTCACCTGGACCGTCTCAGACTCCTCCCTCCCCTTCCTAGACCTCTCCATTTCTACCTCGGGTGACCGAATCAACACGGACA
>NW_025200536.1:0-2709 GCF_004010195.1 Chiloscyllium plagiosum | reverse complement strand
CTGAGGTGGTGGAAGCAGAGTCATTGGGGACATTTAAGCAACTGCTGGACATGCACATGGATAGCAGTGAGTTGAGGGGTGCGTAGGTTAAGTTACTATATCTCACATTAGGATTAAACCTCGGCACAACATCGTGGGCCAAAGTGCCTGTTCTGTGCTGTACCTTTCTATGTTCTATGTTAAGATATAGTGTGGTGGCGTATGATCATCCAGAGCTAAGTTACAGCACAAGATAGATTGATTAGATTTCTAATGTAAGTTGTTCGTTTATAGTGTAATTTGTTATAATATTAATTGTGGTAAATAAACACAAATAATTGTTTATTATTATTAAGAGTCAATCTGCAGTTTCTTTGCTGGATATAAAAGTTAAACACACTGCCTGGCAGCTGCAACACTGGTATCCTGTCACAAAGTCACCCTTTGCACTACCTCACACAGAATCAGGTTCCAGAGTGTCAGTATCTCTGACACTCAATCTTTTTATGTCAACCAGGGCTCCTTGATTGGACCAAATTAACCATTGCAGAAAACTCAATCTATCATGTCCAACTGACTGACTTTGTTAAAATCACTCACCCTAATCCTGACTTTATTGCAGATCCCCTGGCCTGGGTGCAGGTGCTCACAGAGGTCATAGCTCCGTTTGGCTTGTCACTGAATTGGTGTAGGCCGAAGCCAGCTTAAACATCAACCAATTGCAGCTCAGGTCAACCGATAATCCTCCAAGTTCCACTCACAATCACAATCTAAAAATGAGAGATCTTGTGATGATGCCACTTTCTGTGTCACAGACTTTCTCCTGCCAGTTAAGTATGAAAGGTATCTAAATACAAAGCTACAGAAAGTAAGTGCTCATGCTCCCTGTCCCCAAGCACTACTCTCACAGTCTGCAAACCTGGTTCCTGGGCAGCCAAGCAGAGATATGGGATCGCCTGCTGAATTGCGGTGACTGAGCTGACTTCTCCCAGAATCCACCTTGTTTGCTTCTCACCTAGCACCCATTCAGTAAGCTTTCCCTTTAAGTGTTTGTACTTTAGAGAAATTTAGACTTTACAGCTGTGTTGTGGATCTTGTAGTATTTATTTAGAAAAAGCCATTTCCTTTCTACCATCAAATCTATTTTGCTTCTCTTTAATTCCATCATTCCTTTTGCTCAGATTGAAAACACTGATTTCAGAATGCACTATGTTACACTCAAACTTTGTGTAAAATTCTGTCATATTATGGTCACAACTTCCCCAAGATTCCTTTACTTCAAAGTTGTTAATGAGCATTCTCAGTGCACATCATTGAATGCCAAATAATCCAATGTCTGGTTGGCTCTCAAACATACAGTCTCAGAAACCGATCGTGTACACATTCCAAGAATTCATCCTCCGCAGCATTAATGCTGACTCGGCTAATCCAGTTCTTTATTTATATTTTTATATATATATATATAAAACCTGGTATATATATAAAATATATATAAATATTTATTTATTTATTTATTTATTTATCCATTATTACTAAATTACCCAAATTACATGCATCTCTAATTTCTGGATAATGATCGTGTTCAAAATTACCAGAACAATTTGGGTCTTTTTATAAAGAACTACAAGATGTTTGCTATCCCTTGCTGTTTCTTTGCTCCATCTAAACTCATTAAAAATTTTGACTTTTTGATTCAGGATTTCCCTCATTACTATACTGATGTCATCACGTATTAAGAGTGCTACCCCATCTCCTTTTCCCAGTTGCTTATCCTTTCTGAATGTAGACCAAGTTCCCAAACTTAGTCACCATGTAGCCATGTCCCTGTTTTGATAATAAAATCATACCCATTTATCTCAATTTGTGCAATCAAATTATCAGTCTTTTGTCAATGCTATGTATATACAAATCAATTGTTTTTTTAAGCAATGCTCCATTTTGATCCATAAGACCATTAGATACAGGAGGACAATTTGGCCACTTGACCCATCAAGTCTGCTTCACCATTCAATCATGGCTGATAGATTTCTCAACCCTATTCTCCTGCCTTCTTCCTGCAACTCTTGATCTGCTTAATCAATAATCTCTCTCTGTCTCAAACACACTCAATGACTTGGCCTCCATAGCCCTCTGCAGCAATGAGTGCCACAGATACACTTCTGGCTGAAGACACTCCTCCTCATCTCAGTTCTAAAGGGTCGTCCCTTCACTCTGAGGCTGTGCCCACAAGCCTTAGTCTCTCCTACCCGTGGAAACATCTTCTCCATATCCACTCTATCCAGGCCCCTCAGTATGCTGAGAGTTTCAATCAGATCCCCCCTCCTCCTTCTAAGCTCCATTGGCAACAGACAAAGAGTCCTAGAACGCTTCTCATGTGCGAAGCCCTTCATCCCAGGGATCATTCTTGTAAACCTCCTGATTCCTCCTCCAATGCCAGCAACATCCTTCCTCACATGATGCTAGCTTTATTGAACCAAGACCAGGAATGGGTAGGTTGTCTCATGAGGATAGGTTGGATTTGTATCAGAGTCTATTTAATTCTTCAGTCCAACTCGTCCAGATTGACCAGGTTTCCCAAACTAAACTAGTCCCACTTGCTTGTGTTTGGCCTACATCCCTCTCAATGGCACTGAGCCTGGCTCTGTGGCTCAGAAGGGAAAGGGTGGAAAATAGAACAGCAATGCACTAGATTAGATAAGATTACTTAGTGTGGAAACAGGCCCTTCGGCC
>NW_025200535.1:3797-6603 GCF_004010195.1 Chiloscyllium plagiosum | reverse complement strand
AAATGCAGTGTAATGTATTAGTCCTACCTGGTCCCTACCTGCCTTGACTCTCTACTGCTCTCAATTGTACCAGTCTCAGATTGATCTCTTTCCTCACTATCTCCCTGGGTCACAGCCCGCCCCACCCCGCCAACAGTACAGGCTTAAAACCTCCCGAACAGCTCTACCAAATTTTTCTCTCATTAGTCCCTTTCCATGTTTATACAGGTTACGTCGACCACAACAGAGATTCCAATGATGCAAAAACGTGAATCCTTCTCCCATACAGCAGCTCCTCAGCCATGCATTCATCTGCACTATCCTCCTATTCCTGCCCTCATAGCTCGTAGCACCGGGAGTATTCCAGATATAACTACTCTCGAGAACCTCCATTTTAACTTCCTGCCGAACACTCTGTAATCACCCTTCAGAATCTCAACCTTTTCCCTTCCTATGTCGTTGGTTCAAATGAGGACAATGACCTCTTGCTTGCCCCGTTCCCCTTTGAGAACATCCTGCAGTCTCTCTGAGACATATTTGATCCTGGCACCAGGGAAGGAACACACCATTCTACTTTTCACTGTTGGGCACAGAAACGTCTATCTGTCCCTCGGACTCGAGAATCCCCTCACACAATTGATCTCTTCGAACCCTCGTTGCATTTGAGCCAGTGTCAAAGCCTGAAACTCGGCTGTTCGTGCTACATTCCTCGAGAATCCATCACCAACTACATTTTCGAAAACAGCATACTTGATTGAAATTGGTATAGATACAAAACACTCCTGCACGACGTGCGTACCTCTCTTACCTTTCCTGGAATTAGCCCATCTATGTGACTGCATCTGAGACTTTCCTACCTTTCTATAACTGCTAACCATCACATAATGTTGCTGTCGAAAATTCATTATTGCTTCTAACTGTCTCTCCAACCGATCCATTTGGAATGATATGATTCGCAACCTACAGCATTTATGGCAGATATAATCCGCAGTAACCCTTGAACTTCCTTTAAACTCCCAAATCTGACAAGAAGCACATATCACTGTACTAAAGCCATTTTTGCTCCTTCAGATCTACAGACTCAGAAAATAACGCCGTCTTATTCCTCTACAAACACTGCCGCAGGCTAGATAAATAGTTATGGCTTATATTTTAATTTTAATCCAGGGATATATCCCAAAAAATCATATAATCAAAAAGAAACCACTTTACTGAATGCTGGTCGACTTTCTGTTTGCCACTTAAAACAATAAACTTATCTGATTTTGTGCTGTGAACTTTGTCCAAACAGTTCCTCCAAGATCTGTTTTGAATTTCACTCTTTGTTAATTTTCCCAGACGCATTCTGATGTACAGTGATACATGAATTCAAAAAGCAAGTGCAGTACTGTGCAGGTTTACTCTGGTGTCAGTATCTCTCTCTCTTGCACTGACATCACCACGTGCTTCCTTTGCCTGTTCTTCTGCCTTTTAAAACTACTGTTATTTTGACATTTTCTCCCGAAGTTCCAAAACAATGCAACAGCTTATAAAACAGTAATTGCTGCTCCTGAAATTCGAGGAAATCTCCAACAACACCTAAAATACGTCAAAAAAGGAGCAGCTGTTACAGCCAGAAAGGTTTCCCGTCCTCCATCTTCGATTACCGAGAATCCTTACTTTGGGCTCTGTATCTATTTAGATTTTGCGAGATGAGTTTAGATTCCCTATAGTATGGAAACAGGCCTTTTAGCCCAACCTGATCCTCTGAAAAGCAACACAGCAGGTTCATTTCCTCTATATTTATGCCTGATTAATGCACTTAAACTACGCATTGCTAAAAACTACAGGTAATTTTGCATAACCACTTCACCTAACCGCACGCCTTTGCACTGTGGGAGGAAACCCTCGCACTCGGGGAGATTGTGCAAACTCCATGCAGACGGTCGCCTGAGACAGGAATCGAATTAGGGTCCCTGGTGCGGTGAGGTAGTAATTCGAACCACTGAGCTACCGTGCCAATCAAGCACGCACCTTCCTGTGAGAGGTGTCCAAAGTTGTTTTAGAAGTTTGATAGCAGGAATGGAGGGCTTGATTTATCAAAGTAAAAATAAAAATCGCAATTGAATTGTTTGAACATAATGAAGAATGCAGGGGCTTTCATAACAGGGAGATCAGGAAGGAAACACCAGGATATGAGATAGTCTTGGACAATAAGATTATGGATAATGTAAGTAATCTAATCTAATCTAATCAATAATCCATTGACACTCCAAAAGTGCATTAGGCGGATGAGACCAATTATTGAGTTAGGTCCCTTAAAGCTAAAAGAGGGAATTGTTTTCTTAAACCTCAGGGGATGACTGAGATATTAGATAAATACTTCTTTCCACTGAAGCGTAGGAAGTTGAGGTGTAACCTTTCAGAAATGTCCATATCATCATTACGGGTCCGAAAAGCTAATTGGAAGGCGCATTTCGCAGGATATGATGGATGAAAATTAAGGGGGCAGACTTTTAAGGTCAGAGGAGAGAAATTATAAAAATAAATGAGTGGCTATTTTCTTGAACAGACAGTGTCTGGTGTGTGCAATTAGGTTTCAAAGGAAGTGTTGAATGCTAATGCAGTTCCAGTGTTTGAATGTTATTTGGACTAGTACACGAATAAGAAGATTTGGAGGTATATGAGCCAAGTTCAGGCAGGCGGGATAATCTCAGTTTGCGATTACAGTCGGCATGGACTGGTTGGACCTGAGAACCTGTTTCCATGCCCTATAAGTTCCTAGAACCTCATCTCTTCAAGGTAGTAGAATTTTCTATCCCTCTTTCGCAAGCTTCATCCCTCGCCT
>NW_025200535.1:0-3484 GCF_004010195.1 Chiloscyllium plagiosum | reverse complement strand
TCCAAAAGTGCATTAGGCGGATGAGACCAATTATTGAGTTAGGTCCCTTAAAGCTAAAAGAGGTAATTGTTTTCTTAAACCTCAGGGGATGACTGCGATATTAGATAAATACTTCGTGTCAGGTTTCACCGTGGACAAAGAAGTACAGGCTAGAGAAGTCAGGAAATCTATATTGATGTTTTGAAGACAGTTGACACAAAAGAAAAAGTACTGGAGTTCTTCGAAAACATAATGGTTAATCATTCTCCAGGATCTGATCCAGTGTACCTCAGTACATTGTAGGAAGTTGGGGAAATTGCAAGGCCTCTTTCAGAAATATTTGTAGTATCCATAACTCCACATGATGTGCCAGATGATTGGAGTGCTGCATTTGTTTAAGAAAGGGATGTTAGGAGAAACCGTGGTACTATAGAAATGTTAGTCTAAATTTGTTATTAGATAAATTTTGACCACATGATGTGCCAGATGATTGGAGTGCTGCATTTGTTTAAGAAAGGGATGTAAGGAGAAACCGTGGTACGATAGAAATGTTAGTCTAAATTTGTTATTAGATAAATTTTGAAAGTACTGCGAAAGATTCGATTTATGTACGTTTAGAGAGGCAATGTATGATTAGGTATTTACGGCTTCGGCTTGTGCAAGGGAAATCATGACTCACAAACTTCGTTGAACTTTCTGAGAAAGTAAACAAGAAGGTTGATGATGGCTGAGCAGTTTTTACATGGGATTTATTAAAGCCTTTAACCAGTTTCCGAATGGAAAGCTAATTAATTAAGTTAGATTTCGTGGTATTTAGGATGAGTTTGCCAATTGGACACAAAACTGTCTTAATCGCAGAGTATAGACGTGCAGAGTTACACTGGAGGCCTGTTGCCAGCGGTATTCTCCAGGGATTGCTTTAGTCTATTTTCGCTTGCCATTTTTTATAAATGATTCAAAAGAGAAGGTAGTCGGCCCGATCAGCAAGCTTGTGGATTATATCAATATTGGTGGGACTGAAGATTATCAAAGATTACAAAGATATACTCCTCAACTGCATCAATGGTTTAAGATATGGCAGAATGAGTATAACTCGGATAAATGCGAGGCGTTGCATATTGGGAAAAAAGGAAGGACTTGTACAATTAACTGTAGGCTCTTGGACAGAGTTCGAGAACAGAGAGATCTCTGGTCTCAGGCACGTAATTCTTCGCAGTTTCTGTCACATGTGCATTGTGTAGTTAACGAGGATCTTTGTACGATTGCCTTCACTGCTCACTCCTTTGATTGTAGAAGTATCGATGTCATGTGTTTGTACAGATGTTCTGAAGTTCTATTCATTCTGTTATTAGATGGGTATTAGTAAACTGAGTTCAGAAAGGATTTACCAGGGTGTTGCCAGGAATGGAGAGTTTCAATTGTAAGGAGAAGCTGAATATTCTGAGACTTCTTTCCACTGAAGTGTAGGAAGTTGAGGTGTAACCTTTCAGAAATGTCCATATCATCATTACGGGTCCGAAAAGCTAATTGGAAGGCGCATTCCGCAGGATATGATGGATGAAAATTAAGGGGGCAGACTTTTAAGGTCAGAGGAGAGAAATTATAAAAATAAATGAGTGGCTATTTTCTTGAACAGACAGTGTCTGGTGTGTGCAATTAGGTTTCAAAGGAAGCGTTGAATGCTAATGCAGTTCCAGTGTTTGAATGTTATTTGGACTAGTACACGAATAAGAAGATTTGGAGGTATATGAGCCAAGTTCAGGCAGGCGGGATAATCTCAGTTTGCGATTACAGTCGGCATGGACTGGTTGGACCTGAGAACCTGTTTCCATGCCCTATAAGTTCCTAGAACCTCATCTCTTCAAGGTAGTAGAATTTTCTTTCCCTCTTTCGCAAGCTTCATCCCTCGCCTAAGTGATTTACGTTAGTTGTAAAAGGATAGCAAGTGCATTAGGCACAACCATCACCAACATGGGCAATCAGTAACACCAAAGAAACCCTGAAGTCTATAGTGAAGCGTCGAACCTGCAAAGAACATGCCACCAACGTATGCTCCCTCACCCCACCCCCAATGACAACATATGACTTTTACAATCGTTAACCCAGCTAATCTAAGCATCCCTGGACACTGTACGGTAGATACTTTATTTATATTGGCAGTAGACCTATCCTGCACACTGTTGGATTATGACATGGAACAAGAGGGCGGCACGTTGGGCGGCACGGTGGCACAGTGATTAGCACTGCTGCCTCACAGCGCCAGAGACCCGGGTTCAATTCCCGCCTCAGGTGACTGACTGTGTGGAGTTTGCACGTTTTCCCCGTGTCTGCGTGGGTTTCCTCCGGGTGCTCGGGTTTCCTCCCACAGTCCAAAGATGTGCAGGTTAGGGGAATCGGCCATGCTAAATTGCCCATAGTGTTAGTTAAGGGGTAAATGTTGGGGTATGGGTGGGTTTCGCTTCGACGGATCGGTGTGGACTTGTTGGGCCGAAGGGCCTGTTTCCACACTGTAATGTAATCTAATCTAAAAGAGCATCCAGAGGAAAAACAGGCAGTTACAGTGCAACATACAAATTTCATACAGACATTTGCACAAATTTGGAATGAGGTCAAGGCTACTGTTACTGTGAGGCAGCAGGGTTAACGATTGGGCTAACGTGCTCTCTCAAAATTTCTGGTGAAACCTTGAAGTGAACATATTCCTAGCTGAGCCATTCAGCAACCAGAGATCCGGGGGAATGAAGCTGTGTTTCTTTCCACAGAGTAGAAACAAAAAGAATAAATACATTTTTTTTTTAAAATCAGACTTAAACTTGCACAGTTTTGCTGAGGGAAGACGGCATTAGTGCAGACAATTGGCATTGATGAAAACGCCAAATTGACGTCTTAATGTTCCATAATGAATCGAAGATTGTTTTTGTTTTCAACCGCTGCTCGTAATAAAAAAAAAACGAATTTATGAATAATTGGGTCAATCTGTGCTACACAACCAGAAAGCTCCAGACGGTCCTACCTCGTCTGTGATACACACGCACAGACTTGTGGGCGGTTCTGCACATGATTTGATTCTTCCTGCAGCTTTTCCAATGACGTTGATCTCAGAAATCTTTTCATATAGACAAAATAGAAAAACGTGTTACATTGTGTGGTAAAAGGGTGAGGTGCTGGGGAGTGAATCGACTCTGGTAGATCTTGCTGAGTTAATGTGTTTTATTGATGATCTGGAAATACTGCCCATTGGAATTGCTGGAAAGAGAATAGTCAATACGCTGTCCTACTCAAGCAGTCCTTCTCTCAGTAGAGGGTGCACTTTCTACTTTTGTCTTCCCTCGCTTTTGTTTTTCTTTCTGTTAGTTGTTTGTGCGTGGCGCTGGAAACGCACATCAGGTCAGAAAGCAATCGAAGATCAGGAGAGTCGACCTTTTGGGTATAAGGTTTCCTCAGGAATGATGACGAAGTGGAAGAAGGAGGTTCAGAGTTAAATTGGAGGTTGGGTTGAGGTTGT
>NW_025200534.1:0-6603 GCF_004010195.1 Chiloscyllium plagiosum | reverse complement strand
TTTCTTGCATCAAACATGAATATCTTAGCTCCAATTTTCTGGAAGATTCTGACCTCTGGTTCTGGATTCTCCAACCAGAGAAAGTGATTTCTCTGGATTTGCCCGATTAAACCATTTAATTGTGTGTGACTTGGGAAAACCATAGTCTCCTGATGGTTTTCCAAGTAGCACAGGTGGACCTTCAGTGCAGCCCCTTTGGAATTACACACTCTTCCCCCGGGAGTGAGAGCGCTTTTAAACTCACACAGTGTCGTCACACTTTGGCAAAAATTTCTTAAATGCACAGGGTTGTGCCTGAAAGTTCAATTCCCATATTGGCTCAGGTTACCACGAAGGTCCAACTTTCTCAATCTCTGCCCTCACCTCTGGCATGGTGACCCTCAGGTTAAACTCACCAGCAGTCATCTCTCTCTAATGTGAGAGTAACCCCACAGTCCTATGGGGCTAAGTTGACTTTTCCTTTTACTTTAACTCCTGGCATGTAATTGTCTAAACCTCCAATCAGTCAGAAGAGCACTGCTGTGTTGCCATTACTTGGTCAGACATGATCACCCCATAGATTGAGAGAGCAGCTTACCATGAGCCAAGTGGAAAAAAAATCTCTAATTTCCCAGTGACAACTCTGTCACTTTCGCTACAATTCGATATGCTGCCTTGTTAATTAATTTGCTTTTACCAACGATAGTAATGTATTAATAAACAGGATCTCTTCAATCAATGAAGGAAACCTTCAAGTCAGTAAGGTGTTAAATGAAGATATTGGTGAAGCAGGTTTGAGGGAGTGCGCTACCTCTCAAGGCAGTGTTAGCTTATTAGGAAAGTCTTCATCAACGATTCATCAATTAGATTGTGGTGGAAGGTAGTGTGTCAGAAAGAGAGAATGGTGCTTCACTTGTATTAATCTCACCATTGCCATTGAGCCATAGAGCTGTACAACATGGAAACAGACCATTTGGTCTAACTCATCCGTGCCGAACAGATATCCTAAATTAACCTAGTTTTTAATCCATTTACCAGCATTTGGCTCATATCCCTCTAAACCATTCACATTCATATACCTACCCAAATGCTTTTCATATGTTGGAATTGTAGCAGCCTCCACCACCTCCTCTGGCAGCTCATTCCATACACGCACCACTCCCTGCATGGAAAGTTGCCCCTTAGATCCCTTTTAAAACATTGCTCTCTCACCTTTAACCTTTGCCCTCTAGTCTTGGTCTCCCCCACCCCAGGGAAATTACCTGGTCTATTTACCCTATCTATGCCCCTCATGATTTTTTAAACCTCTATAAGGTTACCCCTCAACCTCAGACGCTCCAGGGAAATTAGCCCCAGCCTATTCAGCCTCTCTCTATAGCTCAAACCCTCTAACTCTGGCAACATTCTTGTGAACCTTTTCTGAACCCTTTCAATTTTCACAACAGCTTTATGGGAGCAATGAGACCAGAATTGCATGCAGTATTCCAAAAGTGGCCTTACCAATGTTCTGTATGGCCGAAACATGACCTCCCAATTCCTATACTCAATGCGCTGACCAATTAAGGAAAACATACCAAATGCCTTCTTATGTTGTTAAAAATCAAACAACACTCGGTTATAGGTTTATTTCGCCTTCTCAAGATAGCTTAAGGTTTTATAACAAAAGGTGACATCTCAGCTCAGACAATGCATGAAAGGTATGAGGTCAGAGTCTGTCCGTATCCCAGTTGAGTTAGACTGGTTCTTTTTCCAAAGTGGAATTTACAAAATATTACATGTATTGACTGCCTGCAGATTGTCAATTTTTTGAGCAAAATAGAATATATCTGCAAATACAAATTCACCTCATAGTCTTATAGGGTGCGTGCATGCATGAGAGAGAGAGTGAGTGTGTGCATGCGAGTGTGCATGTGTGAAGGTGGGTTCACGTGAGAGAGCATGTGTTTGCGTGTGTGAAAGCTTGGTAAAGTGTGCGTGTGGGTGTGATGGAGTATAGGCCCGTGAGACGGCATGTGTGTGGATATGACTGTGAGGTTTGTATATGTGTGTGTATGAGAGAGAGAGCGTGTCTATGAGAGAGGATCTGTGAGTGTGTAAGAGTGTGCGTGTGAGAGAGTGTATAGTGCAGTGGGGTCAGCTGTAGTGTAACATGAACCCAAGGTCCCGGTTGAGGCCATCCCCGTGGTTATTGAACTTGGCTCTCAGCCTCTGCTTGGCCACTTTGCGTTGTTGCATAATGAACAATCCAGGTTTATGTACTATATCATTTCAGTTCCATCACACTGAAATGTTTTGCTATAAACTCTGTTTCTTATGATCTTATACTCCACAAACACCTGATGAAGGAGCAGCGCTCCGAAAGCTAGTGCTTCCAAGCAAACCCGTTGGACTATAACCTGGCATTCGGTGATTTTTAACTTTGTCCACTCCAGTCCAACACTGGCTCCTCCACATCATTCTTACATTGTGATTTACCACAATTTCCACACTGGGAATATGGGTCAGTTTGGTAATCTTTACTGATGATACTGGGTAGCAATGAGCTGGTCCCCCTTTACAATGGTGAAAGAAGACTGTTTTGTTCCCCTTCCAATTTCACCCAGAGCTGAACTGTGAGTGTGAGTGCAGAACAAAAAAAAAATTCATTTATATGTGATATGGAGGTGCCGGTGCTGGACTGGGGCAGTCAAAGTCAGAAGTCACACAACACCAGGTTATAGTCCAGCAGGTTTAGTTAAAATCACAAGCTTTTGAAGTACTGCTCCTTCATCAGGTGAAGAGAATTCAACTAATGAAAGAGCAGCGTCCTGAAAGCTTGTACTTCCAAATAAACGAATTGGACTCTCACCTGGAGTTGTGTGATTTTTAACTTTCTCCACCCCAGTCCAACCACTAGCACCTTAAATAAATCCGTTGGACTATAACCTGAGATTATCTCTTAACATTCCATTATGTGGCCAAATTTTGTTTTACAATTCCTTGCTGAGTGTAAAGAGGCATTTTGCCATGTCAGATTGTACAGAAAAGTTGCAGTATAAGTTTATTAATGCTGACCATTCTTCCCCTACCCAAAGTAAATTTTAAAGTCTATGAAATATATTGATAATATTTTATATGCTGAAGAAGTTGTTGCCAATTTTGCGTGAGAGTACAATGATTAAAAACTTTCACAACACCTGTGGTTCTTTTAGGAAATGGTGAGGTCAGCTTCAAACTTCTTGTACAAAGCCACCAAACATCGAGCTTATTTCCGAGATGTGAAAATCCTATTGCCCATCACCTGGAGTTCACAGCCCCACTATCAGAGACCGAGCACCCAGTCTTATGAAAAGGTAAAAGCTGAAATAATGGTATTGTTCCACTACTTTATTCCCATTTCATGTGGAATTCTATCATCCACGCTGATCTACTCTTAAATATATTTTAACACGACTTTGTGAAAAATTGCCAATTGCATCTCTAACGATCTGTCCTTTATTTTATTTAACCAAATGATTGAAGACAGTGTTTAGAAAATACTTCCTGCTTTACCTTTGACATTGCTGACTGGCCCAATGCACATTGGCTTATAGAACATAGAACACAGAACATTACAGCTCAGTACAGGCTCTTTGGCCCTCGATGTTGCGCCGACCTGTGAAATTAATCTGATGCCCATCTAACCTACACCATTTTATTATTGCCCATATGTGTGTCCACTGTTTATAAGGACAATTTAAAAAGAATGTATTCTGTTTCCTTAGAATTTCAAACAAACATAGGCCGTCCAGCTTTCTCTTACATATAATTATTTTTTCGCTTTACTGTCTTTGTATCCATGCTTTTGCAGTTTATATTTAACAGTAGTTTGGGGATGATCTTATTCCCTGATGTTATTTCCTCTATTTATCTTTTTCTAGGCTAATGTGATCATTGCTAACCCACATACTCAGTATGGAGATGACCCATACACTCTGCAGTATGGCCAATGTGGTGACAAGGGCCGGTACATTCACTTTACCCAAAACTTCATGCTAGATGACGCCCTGATCCAAGTTTATGGTGAAAGAGGTAACAACTTTACAGGATATTCCTTCCATCTGTGCAGTTGACTATAATCCCTTCCCCTTTCACTGGAAACACACTCGCATTTGTTCTTGGTGAAATTGATCAAAGCCTTACTTTATTGAGTCATATTTAGAGTCATAGGGATGTGCAGATATTCTAAATTAATCTAGTCCCCCATTTGCCAGCATTTGGCTCATATCACTCTAAACCCTTCCTATTCATACACATGTCCAGATGCAATTTCAATGTTATAACTGTACCAGCCTCTAACATTTCCTCTGGCAGCTCATTCCATATGCACATCACACTCTGTGTGAAAAAGTTGCCTCTTACGTTACATTTGAGCCTTTTCCCTCTCACCTTAAACCTATGCCCTCTAGTTTTGGACACACTCTGCAGTATGGCCAATGTGGTGACAAGGGCCGGTACATTCACTTTACCCAAAACTTCATGCGAGATGACGCTCTGATCCAAGTTTATGGTGAAAGAGGTAACAACTTTACAGGATATTCCTTCCATCTGTGCAGTTGACTATAATCCCTTCCACTTTCACTGGAAACACACTCGCATTTGTTATTAGCTTGGTGAAATTGATCAAAGCCTTACTTTGTTGAGTCATATTTAGAGTTATAGGGATGTGCAGATATTCTAAATTAATCTTGTCCCATTTGCCAGCATTTGGCTCATATCCCTCTAAACCCTTCCTATTCATACACATGTCCAGATCCAATTTCAATGTTATAATTGTACCAGCCTCTACCATTTCCTCTGGCAGCTCATTCCATACGCACATCACACTCTGTGTGAAAAAGTTGCCTTTTACGTTACTTTGAGCCTTTTCCCTCTCACCTTAAACCTATGCCCTCTAGTTTTGCCCACCTAGGAGAAAAGACCTTGACTATTTACCCTTTCATGCCCCTCATGATTGGAGGTGCCAGTGTTGGACTAGGGTGTACAAAGTTAAAAATCACACACCACATTATAGCCCAACAGGTTTATTTGGAAGCACTTGCTTCCGGAGTGCTGCTTTTGATCAGTGTTCCAAAAGCTAGTGCTTCCAAATAAACCTGTTGCACTGTAACCTGGTGTTGTGTGATTTTTAACTTTGTAAATGTGCCTAATGATTTTATAAACCTCTATGAGTCCATCCCTCAGCCTCCGATGCTCCAGGGAAAACAGTCCCAGCCTCCTCAGCCTCTCCCGATAGCTCAAACCCTCCAACACTGGCAGCATTGTTGTAAATCTTTGCTGAACCTTTTAAAGTTTCACCTCACATTTCAGAAAGCAGGGAGGCAAGAATTGAACACAGTATTCCAAATGTACCATTTAGCTTTGAGTGAAATAGGTGTTGTTGTCATGAATGTTTCTATTTTTACAGGTAGTGTATTAGTCCATGAATGGGCTCACCTTCGGTGGGGAGTGTTTGATGAATACAATGACCTGGCACCCTTTTATGCTGTTGGCGATACATATGAGGCAACCAGGTTGGCTATTCTTCAATTCTGATGGCAGAGCTGTTTTGCAGTTGAAAAGTCTCACTGTTGTGCAGTCTATAGTGGAGAACATTCTTACAAAAGATAACATTAACACATTACTAGGCAGAGTTTTTGAATCCCTTACAGGGCACATAGAGGCTATTTAGCCCGTCAACCTTGCATTGACCCTTTGGAGCGCACCCCTGCATCTCATCCCCCTAACCTTTGCATTCCCCATCGCCAATCCACCTAACCTGCACATCTTTGGACTGAGGGAGAAAGTCATGCCACTCGGAGGAAGTCCACACAGACACGGTTAGAACATGCAGACTTCATACAGACAGTGGCCGAAGGCTGGAATCGAATCTGGGTCCCTGGGGTGCTGTGAGGAAACAGTGTGAATCACTCAGCCACCTCCAAATGTTCTTCCCCTTTGATTCATGTGGGCAAGGGTGAAAAGGTTGGGGAAATACATTTTGCATTTTCTCTTTAGGGTTTAAGTGGTGAGTTCTGAACCCCCCTAATGATGTACAACTGGCCTATTTCCATGCTTTTGCCCCTCAATATTAACTAAACTGACCTAATTTTGAAGCAAAATAAACATCGAAAGAATTGCAGATGCTGTAAATCAGAAACAAAAACAGAAGTTTCTGAAAAAGCTCAGCAGCTCTGGCATCATCTGTGAAGAGAAATCAAAGTTAACCTTTTGTGTCCTGTGACTCTTCCTCAGAACTGGTGGGAGTTAGGAAAATGTCGGTTTATATGCAGAAGATGGGGCGGAGGGAGGGGGTAAGGAATAAACGATAGGTGGGGATAGAGCCCAACGAGAGGGAAGAGCAGTTGGACAGACAAGGGAGTAGATAACAATCTGGCTGGGAGGGTGAATAGCTGTTAATGGGGACAGTTAGTGACTACGGAGCTGCTTACACTCTGTCTCCTTCCACTTCTTCATCCTGACAAGGTGACATTGACAAATCACCACTCTCACTGTAGCATTCAGACTGATATTCTGAACTTTTAACTTCTTTATATTTTTAATTTATTTTTCTGATCTATAATGCTGGGCTATTTATATCTTTACTTTCCTTTGTTTTGTTTCCAA
>NW_025200533.1:3578-6603 GCF_004010195.1 Chiloscyllium plagiosum | reverse complement strand
CTTTTGATTTGGTCTCCTTTAATCGATGTGAAAGGACACCAACTCGTGGTACGTTTCAGGGAACATCTCAGGAACACAGGCACCAAACACCCCCACCAAACTACCGTCAGCAACTTCAACTCCCCCGCCCACCCACTCAAGAACATGCAAGTACTGGATCATCCCTTGCCAAACCAAAGCCAATCCCACTGAAGGAATAACATCTCCCCTGCCTTTGGTTACTTCCAACCACAAGGCATCAACATTGATTACAGTCGTTTCCAAATCTCCCCTCCCCCCACTTCATCCCAGTTTCAACCCTCCACCTCGACGTCACCCTCTTGACTTTTCCTAATTATGCATCTTCTTTCCCATTTATCTGATGCACCGGCTCCACCGATCTATTTTAATTACCTCCCACTTGCATCTTCCTATCGTCTTCACACATATATACCCCGCTGCCCAAGATCTACACGCACCCCTATACCCATTCTGATATTTACAACTCTGCCCCAACTCACTCCACATTCCTGATGATGAACGTATGTCCGAAAAATTGACTCTCCTGCTCCATGGAAGCTGATTGATCGGCTGTACTTTCCCAGCACCACATTTTTCAAACCTGACTCTCTCCATTATGCTGTGCTAACTTCCTCCTTAGGAAGAGATTATTAATGTTTGACTGAACAAACTTTTTCCGAAGGCTCTGAACACATTTAAGAATTATCACAAAGCACCATGGCTGAGTTTGGGGGAGGGGGTGGGGAATCCAGCGGTACAGTAGCTCTGTTGTTAGCAATGCTGCCTCAGAATGCCAGTGAACTGTGTTCAATTCCAACCTCGGGTGACAGTCTGTGTGAAGTTTGCACATTCTCCCCGGTCTGTGTGGAGACCTCCAGACCTTCACAATTCAATGATGCTAAACTGTCCGTAATGCTCAGGGATGTGCAGCTTAGTTGAGTAAGCTATATGAAATGCAAGGATAATCTGGTAGGTAGTTCTGGTTGCTATGCTGTTTGCATTGTCAATATGAATGCACACTAAAATAACTCCATGGTATACTTTTTAATGCATTCCTTCATGGGATGAGGACGTTGCTGACTGGACATCATTTATTGACCACAGGGCAGTTACGACTCAACCACATCATTGTGGCTCTGTATTCGTATACAGAGCCACAGCAGGTAAGGATGTCAGGTAAGGATGGCAGTTTCCTTCCCTAAAGAATATCAGAGAACCAGATGGACTTTTTTTCCCAACAAATAGCAATGGATTTGTGGTCATTGTTAGATTATAATTCCATGTATTGATTAAATTCAGATCTGCCATGGTGGTATTTGTACTTGGGTCTGCAGAGCGATTTCTTGCCTTCCGGATTAGCAATCCAGCGTTAACACCAGACAGCCATCGTCTGTCCGTTCTGAATTACAACAAATGTGATGGTCATTGATCCCACCATCTCCGCACCAGCTCGGATTGAGCTGTGCATCTACTCAAATTATCCTGTCATCTCCCTGTAGCCCTGCACTTATTGCTATCTGAGTCTCATTTAATTCTGCATATCTTTTGCAAATATGAACATAGTGTACACCTTTTGATTATACAGCATGCATATAAAGTATAATTGACTGTGTAAAATGTAAAATCATTTTTTTCACATTGTGGATTGACGTTCCAGCTCCCAGATGCAAACTGTTTCCTTTCTCTGCATTACATTTCATTTCGTCTGTATGGAACTGATATTGACTGTACTCCTCTCCAGGCTCCACAGCCACTGGCCCAATTCGTTTCTGTCTCCGAGTCAATGTCATACTCATTCTGCCGCTGACTCACTAACACATCAGTTTGAATGAACAAGGCGTTGTGCATGCCACACTTAGATTTGGTCTTAAGTCAAAAAATGTAACTATTGCTGCTTTAAACAATAAACTGCAATAACATTTGTCGATTTCTTTTACGAGTTTACTGAAGAACATTGCGTGTTACAGATGCAAAGTTGCCTTGTCAGATCAGTAAGAGGAACGTACTGGCAACACTGCACTTCCTCTGTATCGACAGAGCAATTACATTTAGCGACAATCTACTGGTTAATAGTTGTCCTCGTGGAGTAGGTATCAGCATAGTAAAACCCTCTTGACGTTTTTGGCGGAATGGAGTCATGTGTTTACAGCATTGTACACGGACAGCACAGCAAAATAATCAAGACTGCAAAAAGAAATCATCCACCATTGTCCCTGATTCTGTTGTAACAGTTGGGAATGGGAGATGAAACCAATAGCCAGCGATATGACCAATACTATTGCGATCCGAAAGTGCTGTTTTGAGAGGCTTTAATTGTATCTGTTTGCTCAGTGTTTGTCAGCGATAACAGTCTCCATGGATTCCAACTGTGCCACTGGAGGCTTTTCCACTCATATTAGTCAGGGACTTTCTACAAGGCATTATTCAATGAAAGCAGCAGATACACCACCACCAAAACCAACAACGATCAACAGCTGCAGAGAGAGGGAGAGAAGAGATCAGAATCGGAGAACAATGGATTCGAATGTTTCAACAATGGATCACAATCTAATAACAATGGATTGGAATATTCCAACAAAGGACCCGAACCTGAGAACAAGAGGCTGGAATGTTACCTCAATGGACAGGAGCTTATCCTCGGGTGTTTATTGGCTTTTCAGGTCAACTTCAACATTACTAGATCGATCATACGGCATACTGATGATTATTCAGGCGGGTTACTATCCCATCCTCGCTATTTTTGGTGTTCCTGGTAAGTTTCTCTATCTCTGTCTATTTATTAATTCCATAAACCATAGAACATAGAAGAATACAGCGCAGTACAGGCCCTTTGGCCCTCGATGTTGCGCCGATCCAAGCCCACCTAACCTATACTAACCCACTATCCTCCATATACCTATCCAAAGCCCGCTTAAATGCCCATAAAGAGGGAGAGTCCACCACTGCTACTGGCAGGGCGTTCCATGAACTTACGACTCGCTGAGTGAAGAACCTACCCCTAACTTCAGTCCTATATCTACCCCCC
>NW_025200533.1:0-1164 GCF_004010195.1 Chiloscyllium plagiosum | reverse complement strand
TATCCCATTTGTCTCTCTTCCCTGAGTTTGATCAACTCGTTTCATTCATTAATTGGACGTGAGTTTTGGTCGTTGAGCCAATATTTCATTCCATTTCATACGTTATTTGAGAAGGTCGTGGTGAGCTGCCACCTTGAAATTCTACAATTTGAGTTATAAATTGCTCGTCGGTCCGGCTTCTTTTGAGATTTCAGAGCGATTGGTATGACTGAATCGCGAACTTCGCAGTTTCAAGGACAATTTCTTCCTGTCAGAAGAACGACACAAGATGGAACAGAGCTTTCTGGAAGACGCAACCTGGCTGTAATTCAGAGAGACTGAATTCTAATATGTTTGTTATATGAGTGGAAGTGGAATTTGTTTTTATTGCAAATGAAAAGCGTACCATTGTGTTGGATTAGATTACTTTGTGAGGGTGCAGTGCTACCACCGTGCCATCGCACCATCCATATTCTTCTTTTATTTCGGCATAGTTAGTTGTTAAAAGCGATTAAAAAAAAACTTTTGTTGATTTCTTTATTGTTAAAATTAGGTAATTAAATTGTTACTTGGTGATTTTAAAGAGAACATTGGAGGTTTAAATTATTTAATCACTAGAAGCTGTTGAAAGCACATCACCCCACATTTCACACACAACCGATGCTCCTCTTTGGGCGACATTTTGTTTTATTTCTCAGCGGGTGGGGCCGGTGTCAACGTCTGCTTCCGACAGATCAGTTAGTGGAGTCCTGGATCTTGCTAAATCTGAACAGAAAAAGGGTACGAAAGATCCTAGCAGGTTCAAACATACTTGTTTACTCGTGTCCTGCATCGTGGAAAATACATTTAATTTCAGTAGATAGTTCTTAGTTAAATTAGTCGTGGGGAAATGGCTCTTATCATTGTTAAAGAGGATTTGGGGATCGAAGATAATTTCAAATTTGCCAAGACAGTTTAGAAAATATTTGACATTGGAGAATTAACAAATAGTCGAAAATTATGTTTATTTGGTAGTCAAGCAATTACGTACATCAGAGAAAGAGTCAAGTGCACGATAGTTAGAAAAAAATAAATGGCAGATTAGACAATTGGAGTTAGTAAATGAACTGAAATGAAGGAAATGGCATGGTCTGAATTACGGTTAAAAGCAGAGGCAAGAGAGATTCGAAGAATTAATCTGGCAGA
>NW_025200532.1:1914-6603 GCF_004010195.1 Chiloscyllium plagiosum | reverse complement strand
TTCAGCTCTGATCTCCAGTATCTGCAGCCCCCACTTTCTCCAATATAATAACATAGTCCATTCTGATTTGATAATTTTGAACTTCTTGGAGTTTAGGCATCCATCCTCCAAAAGTTTCATTTTAACCTTCAAAATTCTCCTCAAAAAGGAGAACGTGAGGACTGCCGATGCTGGAGATCAGAGTCGAGAGTGTAGTGGCGGAAAAACACAGCTGGTCAGGCAGCATCCGAGCAGCAAGAGAATTGACATTTCAGGCATAAACCCTTCCTGATGAAGGGCTTATGCCTGAAACGTTGATTCTCCTGTTCCTCGGATTTTGCGTGACCGGCTGTGCTTTTCCAGCACCACACTCTTGGCCCATATATTTCGAAAAGCCGATAAAAGAGCAGCTGTGAGGTTTATAGTACATTTGGCATATTTTCCTGTTCCATCTATCTTCAGCCCCCTCAACTGCTGCTATATTCTCTCTTTGATTTCATTGATAAGCCCCAGGAAATCTCTGAGACTCATGGACTCACGATTAAATTTAAAAGTCTTGTTAACATTGCTGTAATTGGATGATTAACAATCACTCAAGTTGATAACTTACATGCCCTGAGGATATTATACACACACAGCCTGACACACTGCAGTGTGTTGGAAAATTAGAAATTCGGAAATTGTTGAGTTGGAGCCGGCTTCCTCGTGTCTGTCAATCTTTCCACTTATAATGTCCCAACCATTGCAGACTTGCATGTTAAATTTCAACCCAATCATTCATTTTTGAAAAATGTTTGAACCTGGTCATTTTCAAGTAACCATTCATTAAAAAAAACTGATCAGAAAGTTAATTGAATTGTTTAGTGAATATAACTTCCAGCTTTTAAACATAGATTTTAATTGATTGACCTTACAATAATGGGCAATAATGGAAGGAAGAAGTGGAAGTTAGAGCAATGTCTCCCAAATATCATCCATTAATTTCAAAGCACTTTTCTATTTGGTCTCAGAATATATAAATAAAGCTGGTAAGACCATACTTATTGCCTTCTTTAATTGCCCTGAGAAAGTGGTGTTGGACCTTCTGCTTGAAGCATGGTAGTTCGTGGAGGTTTTAGCTTGGAATTTCAATCCTCAACTTATTTAATTAGACACATTTCAGTCGTGGTGTCTGTTCTCCCATTGAGATGAGCTACTCTGCCTTCATAAATTAAAATGATGAAATTGTTTCCTCACTATATTTTATGGTGTTACATCTTGCTAAAAGTGCTTTTTGTCGAAAATCCATGATTTGGAGGGTGTTTGCAGGGAGTACAAAGCTGTCCCTGATTTACTTCCTGGAAATCTTCTGTTATGAAGAGTAGACTGTCATAAATAATATTCATTAAGTCTTATCAGTTAAATGCATTTAACTAATGAGCACAAAATTTTACAACTAGTTAATCTTTACAGATTTCTAGACTTCATTGAGAGTCTTATTGTATAGTTTGTTTTAAAATCTTGATTCAAATCTTATTACAACATTGAAAGGAAATTATAAATCTGCAATACTGATGCTATCAAAGAAGTAAATCTTCCCAGAAATATTATTTGTCTTAGTACTGAAACAAAAAGATTTTTTTCCAAATGTTAACTGGTTATTAGACTCTATTTTCAATATGAGGTGCTGCTCTTCTGCCTCCAGAAGAGCTAATGAAGATCTGCTGTTGACCTCCTTTGAAATGTCCATGGTCAGAGAGGTCAGAGGGTGTTTGGGCCTGAAGGGATCCAGACTACAGAGGCTGAGTGTTGCTGCATTTCAATTTCTGCTGTGCTAGTTATGTCCAGGTAGGTTAGTAGATATTGTTTAAAGGGTTGGAGAGGAAAAATATGTGCTGATATCCCGAGAGAAGGAAAGACATGACCATCCTGTAGTGCGACCATCTCTCCTGTAGGGCTGGAATGCATTATTTCTTTCATAGGGAAGAATACAGAAGAGAAAAGTTACTGAAAAGTAAGGTAATTGTTCAAGTAATGCATATGTGAGAGGGAGAAGAAGCAAAATGCAAACATGATAAAGAGGTAGTGAATGAGAAATAGGTATCTCGAATTTGAATTGAGGAAAGAGTCTCACTGTAGTTGGTGATTTTGCTGAAGCTAATATGTGAGAGTAGAATGCTGCCAAAGATCGGTGTGAAGGTTGCAAGAAAGGGTGTGATTGAAATGAAAATGGTGGTCAACTGTGGCCTTGTTGGACTAGATGGTGTGAATGGCCTGGTTCCACACTGTATGAATTCTATGAATGTTGTAAACCCATTGTGCCACTTGGTCCCTCTTTGGTCTATGAAGTTTGTACCATTGTGACCTTTGTATGTATTATTGTGTTATTCCATATATTATTTACGTGATCTAGTTCAGAAATGACATGCAATTGATTATAACAGTTCACTGATATCCATCAGCAGTGCATACTCCTCATGGCACGCATGTGCATCACTGTGTTTTTGTTATCTTCAAGCCTCTCATTTGCATATATTGATTCAATGTTGGCAGCTAAGACTACTTTATTACATTTCAGTTTGTTCCCGGAACTAAATCAGTCACTGTCTAAACAGAAGCTTTTAATGCTTTGTCAAGCATTGTCTAAGGGGGGATCCAAGATGGCGGCGACCCAGCAAGTCTGAGTCTATAGTGCTCCTCCCAAGACTTGGTTAAAGTGGGTCACCCACCCCACCACACTCACCAAATCATTCAAAATAGCTGTTTAGCTTGGCTGGTGGTGAGAAGGGCTCTGCCTGTGAGATCATTTATGCACGCCTGGACTCTCTGCTGTACCGCACGCTGCCCTTGAGGTGGCTGCGGGGGGGATGAGACTGTCACATACCTCCTTCTGGAATGTGCCTATGCAGAGGAAGCTTGGAGAGGAATGCAGTGGTGTTTGCCGAGGTTCGTCCCGAGCAGTGCCGTGACACGGGACTCCGTGCTGTACGGCCGGTTCCCCGGGACGCACACCGAGACGAACATCAACTGTGCCTGGAGGATCATCAACTCGGTGAAGGACGCTCTCTGGGTGGTCTGAAACCTGTTGATCTTCCAGCTGAAGGAGTTGACCCCGACTGAGTGTTGCAGACTGGCACATTCCAAGGTCCAGGACTACGTGTTGAGGGACGCACTGAAGCTTGGGGCAGCTGCCGCCAAGGCGCAGTGGGGAAAGACCACCGTCTAACATCTGCCTGCCTAAAGAAGAACAGTGGGCACACGCAGTCATTTGGGCTCTGCTGACGCCTCAGCTAATTATCTGGGCATATGATTGAAAAATGATAAATTCTGATCTCTGTATGTACATGTTTACATATGTATGACATGACTAACTGTACAGACCATCAAATGATTTTATGAATAAAGTATATTTTTGAAATAAAAAAAAATTAGTTGCTTAGTATTAAATTTAAATAATCTAATCTTTAGTAAAAATGACCAAAGGGAAGGGAGCCCGCAGTTCTCAGCAAGCAGGAACCCCTCCCCCACCCTCTCCAGCTGCAGCAGAGGCGTCCACTGCCACCCTGGGGGACTTACCTACGGTGATGAGCCTTGTGGAAATGATTTCTAAATTGGATGCGAACATCGACGCTTTCATCGAAGAATCCCGAAGTCGATGGGACTCACTCTCGGCCGCGCTGCAAAAGCACGACCGAGACATTAAAGAAATCGAGCGCCGAGTCGGAGGGGCGGAGCAATTGGCCATGGATCAGGTCCGGACTCTCGAACAGTGCGTCCGGACCTTAGAGAATCACATTGATGACCTCGATAATCGAGGTCGCCAAAAAAATATTCGTTTGCTGGGCCTTCCCGAACGGGAAGAGGAAGGCCAGCTTACAGCGTTCCTCGAGCAGTGGCTGCCACAGCTTTTAAATCTGGAAGCTGGATCAGGCCAGGTCAGGGCGGAATGGGCCTACCGGGTTGCAATACGCAGGCCCGGCTCGAACCAGCGCCCCCGCCCGGTCCTGTTCTGGCTGCAGAGCTATAAGGAGAGGCAGATACTCCTAGAAGCCTCAAGAAATCTTGGAAAAGATTCCCAAGCTATGATCTGTAAAGGATCCAAGATCATGTTATTCCAGGACTTTTCCCCGGCTCTGGTCCGAAAGAGGAAGGCATTCGATGAGGCGAAGAAGCGTTTAAGGGACTTAAATATTCAGTACTCCTTACGCTACCCAGCGACGCTACGCTTTAACCATGAAGGATCCGGGGGGATCCAAGATAGCGGCGACCCAGCAAGTCTGAGTCTACAGTGCTCCTCCCAGGACTTGGGTAAAGTGGGTCACCCACCCCCACCACACTCACCAAATCATTTATAATAATTGTTTAATTTAATTAGTTGTTTAATATTAAACTTAAACAATCGAATCTTTAATTAAAATGACTAAAGGGAAGGGAGCCCACAGCTCTCAACAAGCAGGACTCCCTCCCCCACCCTCTCCAGCTGCAGCAATCCACAGCCGCCCCGGGTGACTTACCTACAGTAACAAGCCTTGTGGAGATGATCTCCAAGCTGGACGCGAAGATCAACGCTTTCATCGAGGAGTCCCGAAATTGATGGGACTCACTCTCGGCCACGCTGCAGAAGCACGACCGAGACATCCAAGAAATTGAGCGCCGAGTCGGAGCGGCAGAGCTAAAGGCCGCGACCTCCGAAACTGCAGCTCAATCGGCCGTGGATCAGGTCCGGACTCT
>NW_025200532.1:0-1883 GCF_004010195.1 Chiloscyllium plagiosum | reverse complement strand
TTCCCGAACGGGAAGAGGAAGGCCAGCTTACAGCATTCCTCCAGCAGTGGCTGCCACAACTTTTAAATCTGGAGGCTGGATCAGGCCAGGTAAGGGTAGAATGGGCCTACCGGGTCGCAATACGCGGGCCCAGCTCGAACCAGCGCCCCCGCCCGGTCCTGTTGTGGCTGCAGAGCTATAGGGAGAGGCAGATACTCCTAGAAGCCTCTAGAAATCTCGGAAAAGACCCCCAAACTATGATCTATAAAGGATCCAAGATCATGCTATTTCAGGACTTTTCCCCGGCTCTGGTTCGAAAGAGGAAGGCATTCGATGAGGCGAAGAAGCGTTTAAGGGACTTAAATATTCAGTACTCCTTACGCTACCCAGCGACATTACGCTTTAACCATGAAGGATCCGTATATAACTTTGGATCACCAGAAAAGGCTAAGGAATTCTTGGACTCTCTTAGATAAACTGTAAGACATAATGGATGTTGGTCTGCCTTTCCCCCCCCGCTTTGGTTTATATCCCCCCTTTTTTCTCTTACCTTACTGTTTAATATTATCATGGGGGGTGGGGAGAGGGATTTGATTTTCTCCCCGCCTTGGGGTTGTTTTCTGTTATTATTTTATGTATATATGAGGGATGTATGTATATGTGTGTATATATATATATATATATATGTATATATAAAAGCTGGGGGATTTGTTTAATGTTGGTGGGGGTTTGTGGTTACCTTATTCAATTTTACCTCTGTCTCTAGGAGCGGGGTTGTTTTTCCCCTTGTTATTTTGTATTATTATATTTAATTATTATTTGTTGAGGTGGTAATTTTATAGTTATATGTTTATATATGGTATTAACATTACCAAATATATCCAGGTGTTGGTATGGGTGGGGGTAGGGTGCTCACTGTTAACTCTAGCTTTGTATTATATTTGAATTCTCCTCATTTTATTGAGGAGTGCCTGGGTCAAGGGTGGGGCATTGGTTGGGAGAGGATATGATGGACTTTTGGAGAGGAAGTGACGACCCTGGGAACAAGGGGAAAAATCTCCACTTAGATACGTTTTATATTATTTTAAATTTAGAAATAGTTTTTTATTGTATTGTTGTGGGTGTATTAGAGAAACTTTATTTTTGTAAATTTTATATGCTCTACGCTCGGGATGTTCTGGATAGGGTTCCCCCTCCCGAGGGGTCTCGGATTGGCCTAGATGATTATCGTTGATCAGTCGGTTAAGTGGTGCACCTGGAATGTCAAGGGGAGTAATTTGCCAGTCAAAAGGAAGAAAATATTATCAAATCTTAAGAAGGAAAGAGTTGATATAGCTCTCCTACAGGAGACACACCTGTTGGATAAAGAACACTTGAAATTACGACAGGGTGGATTTGATCAGGCCTTTCTTTCTTCTTTTAGCTCAAAAAGCAGGGGAGTTGTTATTCTAGTTCGAAAGAATTTCCCTTTCAAAATCCTAAAGCAGATAAAAGATGAATCTGGACTATATATCTTGATTAAAGCCCACATAAATGGAGAGGAATATGGGATTTTAAATTTGTACTGCCCCCCCGGCACACCCCTTTCAATTTATAACGGAAGCCTTTTCAAAATTGATGGCTTTTGGTGCCATCATATAATTATAGGGGGAGACGTTAATTGTATTATGGATCCGGAAATAGATAGGATTCCCAAGAGTACTGCAGGAGTATCGCCCAGATCTCGACAATTGATGGATCTGAACAAAGAATTAGGATTAGTAGATGTATGGAGATGTCTTCATCCTCAGGGCAGAGATTTTTCTTTTTACTCCAATCCACATAAATGTCATACCAGAATTGATATGTTTTTTGCCCCCACAATTTTTTTGAATTTCATATCATCCTGTAAAATAGGTAGTATA
>NW_025200531.1:2829-6602 GCF_004010195.1 Chiloscyllium plagiosum | reverse complement strand
ATCATCCGGTGATCCATCGGGTGGTTTATCGGGTGGTTTATCGGGTGGTTTGTCGGGTGGTTTTTCGTGTGGTTTATCGGGTGATTCATCGGGTGGTTTATCGGGTGATCCATTGGGTGGTTCATCACCTGAAGAAGAGGCAGCACTCCAAAACTAGTGCTTCCAAATAAACCTATTGGACTATTACCTGGTGTTGGGTGACTTTTAACTTTATCCTTTGGCTGGTCCGAATTTGGAATTATAGTCACAGTAGGGTTGAAATGTTTTTTAGGTTGAGCAAAATCTCAGCTCAGTTTTTCAGTCTGTTGTACTTTACTCCAAGTGCACTGTCAGATAGTTCCAACTTGGTGATCCATGTTAAGAAACAGCATCACCGTAATAGGAGCGGAAGTCGGCCATTCAGCCCCTTGAGACTGTTCCACCATTCAGTGAGATCATGGTTGATCTGATAATCCTTCATTCCACTTTCTGCCTTTTCCCGATGAACCTTGATTCCCTTTACTGATTAAAAATCTGTCACTGTCTGTCTTGGATAATTTGAGACAGGGACCTGTTCACAGTCGTCTAATATCAGGACTTCCCTATTTTTATGCTTCATTCCCTTTGGAATGAAGGTTAACATCCCATTTGCAAACTGAACTTAGATGTTAGCTTTTTGCGATTCATGTATGAGAACCCCCAAATCCATCTGTTCCATAACTTCCTCCAATGTTTCTCCTTTAAATAATATTCAGCTCCCCTATTCTTCCTGCCAAAGTGCCAAACTTCACATTTTCTCACATTATCTTCAAGCTGCGAAGTTTCTGCCCACTTATTTGACCTGACCACATGTCTCTGCTGACCCTTCGTGTCATCCTCTTCACTTAGCTTCCCATCTGTTTGTGTGTCATTCATAAACTTGGCTTTAGTGTGTTTACTTTCCTGATCCAAGACATTCATACATATTGAAAATAATTTTGGCTCAAACATTGACCCTGTGGCACCCCACTGATTACAGGTTTCCATCCTGAAAATGTTGCTTTATCCAACTCTGTATTCTATGAGTTAGCTAATCCTGTATCCATAATAATACACACCCTGACACCACAGGGTCTCAACCCTGCAAAATCCTCTTCACTAACATCTGGGGGCGAGTGCCAAAGTTAGGAGAGCTGTCTCACAGACTAGTCAAGGACCAGCCTGACATAGGCATAGTCACGGAATCATACCTTACAGACAATGTCCCCAGACACCACCCTCACCATCCCTGGATATGTCTTGTTCCACTGGAGGGTCAGATCCAGCAAAGGTGGCAGTACAATGGTGTACAGTCGGGAGGGGACTGTCCTGTGAGTCCTCAATATTGACTCTAGATACCATGAAGTCTCAGATTAAAGACGGGTGAGAAAATCTCCTTCTAATTACTGTGTACCATCCTCTCTTGGCTGATGAATCAGTACTCCTCTCTGTTCAACAACAGCACTGAGGAGGACAAGGTCTCAAAATGTACTGTGGGCGGGGGATCTCAAGAGTGACTCAGTAGCAGTATTGCTGATAAAGCTGGTCAAGTCGTAAAGGACATAGCTGCTAGACTGGGTCTGCAGCAGGTGGTGAGGGAACCAACAAGAAGGAAAAACATACTTGTTCTCATCCTGATCAATCTGCTGGCTACAGATGCAACTGTCCTTGACAGTATTGGTAAGAGAGACCACCGCACAGTCCTTGTCAAGACAAAAAGTCTAACCTTCAGAGTGAGAATAATTTCTATAATGTAAGGCATTCATAATGTGGCAATGGGATTTTGATTGTGTCACTGTTACCTTGAGGACCTGACCAGCTCAGTCATTAGTGCTGCTGTAAAGCCAATCTTATTGGAGGACCCTGAAATCTCCTACCCAGAGTACGTTCTGCACCCATGACCCCTCAGTGCTTTCTCCAACTATTGTTGGACATTACTGATTTATCAGTCAAGAGAGGACGATGCATGCTAATGAGCAGGAGGTTTTCTTCTCCATATTTGACCTGATGCCATAAGGGTCTAGAGATAATGGTGAGGACTCCAGGGGGCAACTCCCTCCTGACTATATCTCACCATTCCATCAGCTCTGCTGGGTCTGTCCTCAGACAATAAGAAACAGGAAGAGGAGTAGGCCATTCATCTCCTCAAGTCTGGTCTTCCATGAAATGAGATGCACCGTTCCTCATGTCCAAGGTCAAGAATCTATCTCAGCCTTAAACATACAGATCTATTCGGACCCCACAACTCTCTGTAGTAAGGAGTTCTAAAGATTAAATTCCTTTTGATCTCAGTCTTAAATTGGCATCTTGTTAATTCGAGACTATGCCTCTGGTCCTCTTGGCATTCACACTATTAAACCTCTTAAGAATCTTATAGGTTTTAGTGCGATCACCGCTCAGTTTTCTAAACTCCAGTGAGTCCAGTCCCAACCCGTTTAGCCGTTGCCCATAAGATAATCCATGTACACCGGGATCATCCTGGTGAACATTCCTATGGGACAGGACATGTCCAGGGATAGTGATGGTGGTGCTGGGACATTATCTGAGGTGTACGTCTGTGAGGGTGACTGTGTCAGGCTGAGACAGCTCTGTCACTTTTGCCAATAGCCCCCGATGTTAGCAAGGAGGACATTGTAGGGTGGACAGAGCTGTTTCTGCTGTTGTCTTTTTTGATGTTGTAATTAATGCCAGTTGGACCATTGGTTTAATTCTGTTTTTCCTGTGATGGAGTGGCTTGCCAAGCCATTTCAGAGGAAATTAAGAGTCAGCCATATTGCTGTTGGTCTGGAGTTATATATGTCACAAGCCCAGATAAACCCGGCGATTTCATTCCCGATATTTGTGAGTCAGATGGGATTTTAATGACCATTGACAATGGTTTCATGGCCATCTTTAGATTTTTCATTCAAACTTTTGATTGAATTCAAGTCCTACCATCTGTCTTGGTGGGATTTGAACCTGACATTAACTGGATCTAAAAGTGATAATACCATAAGGCCATTGCCTCTTTTCTCTGAAACACAGCTCTCAAATTCTGAGTATCTGTGAACTAGTACATTTACTAAGGATGCTTCTGTTCATTATTTTTCACAGCTAGTCCTCCTGAGACAACTGAACCTAATACAGGAACCATACCAGAGCTTGGGCAAAGCACCAGAGAGACAGCAGGTAATAAATCTTCCTGAGGTAACCCCTTCAATGTAATAATGCAAGTGAGATGTCGTTTATTTTTGTGCCTTTACAATCTGTGGCCTGCCATGAGAAAGAATTGTTTTTAAAGACAGGGATTTACCGGGATATCTGCATAATTTCAGAGCAGGAATCTGATTCTGATCATGACTCAATTTTCTTTGTGGCTGTGGTATCCTACAAAGTGCAGTTGTGTATAAATGAAGTTGATTAGTTCACAGCTAATAGAACAGGCTGGAACTGGACTCAACTTACAGAAGGAACAGACATAAAGAGAGAGAAAAGACACAGAGGGCTGGACAGTCGTTCTCCCCAGCAGGCAGTGTGTTCACATACCCATCCAGATGCCTTTTAAATGCTGTCATTGTATCAGCCTCCTCCACTTCCTCTGGCAGCTCATTCCATACACATACCACCCTCTGTGTGAAAAAGGGTGCATTTGTCAGATTCTTAGGTCCTTTTTACATTTTTTCTCTCTCACCCTAAACCCCTATGCCCTCTTGTTCTGGACTCCCCCATCCCAGTGAAAGGACCTTGTCTCTTTACCCTATCCATGCCCCTCATGATTTTATAAACCTCTATAAGGT
>NW_025200531.1:0-2717 GCF_004010195.1 Chiloscyllium plagiosum | reverse complement strand
TGTACAGCCACAACATGACCTCCCAACCCCTGTATTCAGTACTCTGACCAATAAAGGAAAGTATACCAAACGCCTTCTTCACTATCCTATCCACTTTCAAGGGACTATGAGATAAGATAAATACAGAAAGCTTAACATTTGGATCGGCTCAGGCTTGAAGGGCCACAGGGCCTGTTCCTGGGCTGTAAATTTTCTTTGTTCTTTGTTCTCATCGTTTTACATCCAACTCATGCTTTGTATAGGAAATACATGTTACCGGTGGGATTGAAACAATTGCAAGTCCCACAAGCAGGGTAAGGTTGTTCATGGTGGAGCAGGAGTGTTATGTTTGATGTGTGGTCTGTGTATTCAGGATTTCTTTCCTTGCACCTTCACAGATATGGGCCTTCCCACTTTGCACCCAGCGGCTCTTTGCTTATTTTCCTGATGTAGACCCACGTTTCAGGGACTGTGTCATGTCCATCTTCAGGAGGATCACCCCATGCCACCACAACCCATTGGGAGGCATAACTAACAGCATTTGTCAGATCCTAACCATGTGGGCGGCACGGTGGCACAGTGGTTAGCACTGCTGCCTCACAGCGCCAGAGACCCGGTAACAACATTTTAACAGCGAGTCACTCAATAAATGGCAATCAGCTGTACAGAGATCTACCATACCAGGCAGAGACATAGATCGCCGGGTTATAACATCAAAAGGGCGTAGACCTGTGGGTTCGATAGGTGTCCCCTGAGTACTACATAGGACTAGAGGGAGAGTTTGGGGTTAAGGCATGTCTTCCTGGTGGTATACAGCCAAGCGTTGTTTTATCATTCAGTTTATATGTTCAATCTGTCCTGATGTTTGTGGGTGATGTGAACAATGCAGGGCCCATTTAATGTTCAACATCCTGCATACCTCTTGACAAACTGCTCCAGTAAAATGAGTTCCTTGGTCTGAATCAATGCTGGATGGGACCCCCCCACTGTCTCTCCGGGCCCCCCCGCCCCACCCCCACCATGGAAAATGTACGCCTTGCAGAGAAGCTTAGCAATATGATTGGTTGTTGCCCTTCTGGTAGGTGTGGTCCCCGCCACTGTGAGAATGTATCTGCTATAACTAGGACATCTGAGTATCCTTGGCACTTGGGGAGAGAGATGTAGTCTACCTGCAAATGTTGGAAGGGTCTGGCAGGTTTAGGAGGTCTCAGTTGTGGCGCTACTGAGGTGGGTCCAGGCTTGTTCTTCTGGCAGGTTACACACTGATCCACCAGGAGTTGCACATGGTCCTGAAATTCTCTTCTCCACTAGCTGTTTTTGGAATCTGACCATCATCTGTAGAGGAGCCAAGTGTTCCCAGGAATGTATTTACTGTGCCAGGAAGGGCATTAATACCCATGGCACCACCGTGTCTCCAAACACCATTGTCCCACAGTTTTAGTCCTGCAACAACCCAGCTCCACCTTTCTCCTTGTGAACACTGTTCCTGCACTGGTTTTAAGTTTTGCAACTTGCCAACTAAATTTAGATCTTACAGGTTCATGCAAGTCTCTCCTCAGGGAGGCTGCATTTTTAGCAGTGTGAGCAGACAAAGTGTTACCCTAGACCTCCATAGAGATCCCATTATTATGTGCTTTACACTTTAAGATTGAGACTTCTTGCAGCAGTTGTATGGCATTTAGGAGATGGTGAACCTCATCTCCATTTTTAATGGGCATTCCCACAGCTGAAAAGAATCCCCTTTTTTGCTGCAATAGTCCGAAATCGTGAGCTATCCCAAAGGCATGATGAGAATCAGTATATATATATATTGGCTGGCTTACCTTCCACTATTTCCCATGCCTCAATGAGGGCCCGTAATTCTGCTTGTTGTGCTGAAGTGTCTGCCAGGAGACCTCCTCCCACCATGATTCTAGTAACAGCCCAGCCAGCCGTCTGTGTACCCTTCTCTACAAACAAGCAGCCTTCTGTGAAAAGAATGAAACCTGGCTTTTGTAAAGGTTGCTCCAGCAGGGTAAGGCGTCCCTTTAACCCATCCAGATACTTCCTGATCTGTCTTGGCAGTGAGTTTTCCGCCTGGAGTTTTCTTTTTTAACCTACATCTTTTAGCATAATGATCCTCCTTTCCACAATTGTAGCACTTCCTGAGGTGTTTTTCAGTGTTTGGAGCTCTTACTATCTGTATAGTTCTGAGTTACGATTCCATATTTCTCTCCAAGTGATTGGCTTCCTCTACTACATTACTGAGAGTACATGAACTTTTATCCAAATCATGACATTGTATTTTTAATATGTTTACCAGTTCAGGCTTCAAGCCTGCTACAAAAGCAGCTTTGAATGGGGCCAAAATTTGATCCTGTAATTCCTCTGGATTGACATGCAGAGCTAGACCAGAATGATTGATCCAGGCCTCACCAAATCTTTCTGCAAAGTCTCTAACTTGTTCATTTCCCTTCTGTTGGCAGTTATCTTACCCCAATCAGTTTTCAATGGGTTGTACTCATGAAGCCAATTTTGGATTGTCAGCCAGCCATCCTTGAGAACCAGCCCATCCTGTCCCATGTGGTCCTTAACTCTGGAATACAATTCTTGTCCTGCATTGCCACCCACTATGGCAGACAGGATTTGAACTTTATCCGTGGGGTGTAAGATGTATAGGTTCTTAAGGTTTTCTAACTAATTCCATGTTCTCATAACTCCCTTCTTCATTTAGGGCAATTCTTTGGACCATCTCTCAG
>NW_025200530.1:0-6601 GCF_004010195.1 Chiloscyllium plagiosum | reverse complement strand
CTCTTGTTTCGAATGGGCAACCCAGGCAATTACGCAACAAAGAATGTGATTCCTTGCCCAATTGTTTCCCACTAGCCTATTATCAGAAACATTATGGGATGTGTCTTGAAAGGTAGTGTGACATATAAAGAGCTACCATCCTCGCAACGATGATCTTTTGTTGACAGAAAAGATGATCAGTTCAGACTATCGGGACATATCAGAACTGTCAAGGCTGGTAGAAAAGAAGATGGTGATGTTTGATAAAGGTTTAAATTTTTAGCAATAACTTCACTTTTAAGGGGTTCCTCTGTCGAATACCCTTAGCCAAATCATACACTAATGATATATTACATTGTCATAAGCTTGTAATAATCTCATTTGTACATCTTCACTGAGGATGCCCAAGGCTTGTGTGATATGACTGACACCTCGGATCCTAAATCAAACCATGGCTGAGTGCTTAAAGAGCTCCACAATGTCCAGATTTGGTGTGTTGATTTCAAGCCATTGTCACCCATGAAAATTTGAGGCAATGACTAATTCTAACTTGAAAAACAGTAGACATTATCTCTCGATCTTCATTTGGAGCTGCCGTTGCTAATCATCTCGGTATGCGCATTCTGATAGTTAATGAGACCATTATATGAGCCCACTGTCTCCCTAAGTGACTGATTTCAGAACTCTTCCAATTGACGCTTCCGATTGAATTGCATTGCTTCTGTTTCTGCAGTCACATTTATACCCGGCCCGCCAAATCAGACAATGTCCTTCCCAAAAGCACATTGATGAACTAAACGTCATTCTCATAAGTTTTCAACCATTATAAATATTCCGTTAAATTGGTTGATTTATAATAAATTTTAATTTTAACTCACGATTTTATTGAATTCAATTTATCATTTTCCAAAGTTAATTGACATTTGTTTTCATTTGTGATTAAGTATTGGATGACAACAATATTGTGGCTTGGACCAGGAAAAAAGTAGGAGGCATGGCTCAGGTGCAGGCTGCTGGGATCAAGGAAATCGCGTTAGTTATTTAGGGGAAATCGGGATTTACTGAAGAAAGCAACCAGGAATGCAAAAAAGGGGCACGAATTAGCCTTGGCTGAGAAGATTAGCGTGAAACCAACAAAAGATATTTTCCTGTATCAGAGGAAAACGAATAACTATAGAGTGTATAGGACCCATCAAGAATGGAAGTGAACATGTATGCGTAGAGCTAGAGGAGCTTGATAAGGTCCTCAATGAGTATTTCCCCTCTGTGTTTGCCGTGAAGAAATACATGTAGACTCGTGAACCTCGGGAAGTTCGTTGCCATTTCTTGGGTACAAACCTTAGCACAAGAGAGCAGGTGTTTCATGTGTTTAAATATGAAGATAGATAAACTTCCTGGTCCTGATCAGATATACCCAAAACATTGCAAGAGCACAAAAATAATTTTGGGCGGCCTCACTGATGATTTGCATCATTTTTACCCACGGGTGACGTTCCAGAAGACTGGTAAGGTAGCGAATGTTGTGTCCTTATTAAAGGAATGTTGCAAAGGCAAGTCTGTGTAACGTAGGCTAAAAAGCCTAACATCTATGGGGGGTAACTTACTTGACAAAGTTCTGAGCGATAATACATACATACATTTGGAAAGACAAGATTGGTTCGGAATAGTCTGCATGACCGTATGTAGAGGAGATTATGCTTGACAAAATAAATAGGGAGTTTACCAGAAGGTTTGACAAGATTATGTTGATAGCTGCAGTATATATTGTTTTCAGTAATGCCTTTGGATAGGGGTCCACATTGTAGGATTCTCTAGCAGGTTTGATTGCATGAAATCTCGGCGGAGACAGCAAATTGGATGCACAATTGTGTTGATGGTTGGAATCAGAGGGTAACATTGGAAGGATGCTTGACAGACTGGAGGTCTTTGACCAGTGGAGTCTCTCAGGAGACCGTGCATAGCTCATTGCCGTTTGTTATCTATATCAATGTTTTGGAGGAAAATGTCCTAGGCATGAAGAGAAATTTTGTAAATGATATTCTCGGAGTAGGTGTTGTGGACCGTGAAGAAGGTTGTCAGAAATTGCATCAGGACCTTAATAATCTGGGGAAGCAGGCCTAGAAATGTGAAATCGATTTTAGTAGTGACAAGTGTTAGGTCTTACATTTTATAAAGTCAAACCAAGGTAGAAGAATCACAAGAATGGTAGGGCCTTACGAAGTGTAAAGCAATAAAGGAACCTTGGTATTCAGGCGCACGCTTCATAGTTTCACATTTTCTTTGAACTGGAGCCAGTTCCGCCATTCATTAAGACCATGATAGATCAGTCCATAGTTTCAGCTTCTACTACTTGCATTATCTCCAAAATCCTTAACTCCCCCACTTTGCAAAAATCCATCGAATTGGGTGCTAAGGCTATTAAATGAAATTGCCTTCACTTTTTCCTTTGTCACAAATTTTTAGAAGTGGGGTCGCAGGTAGACAAGCGAGTGAAGAAGGGATTTGACACACTGGTCTTCAACACGCACGGCATTGAGCATAGATATATGGAAATGATGTTGCATTTGTAAAGACGTCGATGAGACAGCACTTGTTGAACTGTGTTCCATTCTGGTCACCTTGTTGTATCAAGGATATCAATCAATTGGAAACAGTGCAGAAGAAATTTACTAGGATTTCGCCAGGATTCAACTGTCTGAAATGTAAGGAGGGAAAATCAGGACTTACATCTTTAGAGCGCAAAACAATATGAGGACTGGAATGGGGGATATCGTAAACATGCGTATAAGGTCATGAGAGTCGTGGATCGGGTGAATACACTTAGTTCGTTTCCTCGGTTTGGGTAATCAAAGGCTGGAAGTCATCATTTTAACGTTCAAGAGTATAATCAATGTAAGAAAGCAAGTTGGATAACACAAGGGGTTGATTGCAAGTGGAATGCGCTGCCAAGGGAAATTGTTGAGGCGGGTACATCAACAAAATTTAAAAGGCACTTGAACAATTACGAGGATTAGAAATATTTAGAAGGATGTGGGCCAAGCGCTGAGAAATGGGGTCGGAGTTCGTGGACATTTTGTGCGGCATGGACTAATTTGGATCGAAGTGCGTCTCTCTGTTCTGTAGAACTCCATTTATCAATGAGTTTCCGACTCTATGAGAAGGGATACAAGGTCACAGCTCCCCGAAAGTGATAACACAAGTAGATAAGATGGTAAAACCAGCAGACTGATTACTCGCCATCATCGGTCATGTGGGTGATTGAAGTATTTAACAAGTCATGTTGCAAGTTTGTAAAATTTAACTTCACCATGTTTGAAGAATTGCGGGCAGTTCGTACATTTAGAATGTTGGCAGAATGTGGAGATTTTGGAGAGGCTGTAAATGGAGTGGATGGAATATAGACTTAATTGGAGTGCACTGGTTACACAGAGAGCATGGAGAAACTTGGATTGCTTTTGTTAGAGCATCGGAATCTGAAGAAGCATAGAAGCATATGAAAACGCAAGCTACTGGCAGCATGGTTAGACAGAACGTTTCTAGCAGTTTGGAAATACCTAAACCTATGGTTTTACTGTGAGGCGGGAATATTTTAAAGGAGATCTGACGAGGTAAAAATCATTTCTCAAAGGGGATGGCAGATGGTTGTGATGCAATGCCAGAGAATGGAGTAGAATCACATAAGTCAGCAAAGCTGATAGGTTATTTAGGCAGAATCACAGCAGGTTGAGACTAGAGGAATATGTACGAATATGCAGGCTTGCAGAGGATTTGTTAACACTTACGTTATGGACGACTCATACATAATGGGTCGAAGGATCCATTCATCTGTTGTACTCTTCCATGATCTATGATGGATTCAGGCTGTCCATTTATTATGGTGTTTCACGTTGCTTCCAAATGTATTTGCTTGGATTCAGAATCATGAAAACGTTGATACAACGAAATTGTTTTTCGTCAAAGGAGACATTATTGGCTATGCTTGAAACGGATTTTCGTAGAATAAGAAATATTGTATGCAATGTCTTTTTTTTTTCAAATTAAACGTACGTATGGTTCACTTTCACGAGGGACACTGCCTGACACTTCAGTTCGGATCACTATTAATGACACAGTGCTGCAAGTTAAGGATAGTTTTCCCAGATATTTGGTAGCATGAATATAATGTGATGAGTGCACTGTGAAGCAGGTGATCCCTGGAAGTGTCTTTTTTAAGTTCATGGATCACTTATTCCAGAAAAGAATCTTGAAAGACACATCTATTGTGGAGGCGTTGTATTATCCAGAGATTTTCCTTCTACTTTGCCCCTTCTGGACATGTCGTCATTCGTGTCTTCAGCCCGATGAGAGCCCTTGTTTTATCCTTCCCTTTTTTCGATCAGTTTCCTCTTGTCATTGCATTCAGCAAACATTATACGGTCTCAAATATTTGCCTTTTCTGAAGTGTCAACACAGGTCATAGAGTAATAAAGATGTACAGCATGGAAACAAACGCTTCGGTCGAACTCGTCCATATCGACCAGATATTCCAAACCAATCTAGTCCCATGTACCAATACCTGAGTTATATCTGTCTAAGCTCTTCCTATCCATATAAATCCATCCAGATGCCTTTTATATGTTGCAATTGCACTAGCCTCCACCGCTGCCTTTGGCAGCACATTCCATCCATGTGCCACTCTCTGCGTAAAAAACGTTGCCCCAAGATCCCTTATAATATTCTTTCCCTCTCACACTAAAAATATGTCCAATAGTTGTGGACTCCCTTATACAAAGGATAAGACTTTTTCTATGTATCCTATCCGTTCTCCTCATGACTTTATAAACCTTTATAAGGTCACACCTCAGCCTCTGACACTCCAGGGAAAATAGCCCTTCGACCCTTCAACGTCTCCCTGTAACTCAAATCCTCCCCCAGGCAACATTCTTTAAAATCTTTTCTGAACTCTCAAGTTTCATATCATCTTTCCCTTAGGAAGGAGACTAGTTGAGTGTCATCTCCATGTCTTTTTTTATCTACTGCATTGCTGAGATTTACTGTGCAGTTTCAACACGTTTATTGTATTGCCATCGATTCGATATCATTTTTGACAAGCATTCTATTCAATATTTTGTGATATAAACTGTGAAATTTATCCCAAGAAATGCATGCTATTCTTGAAATATAAACCATTAAGCATATTTTATTGAAGTCAGGGTTTCTGCCATTTCCATAAGCTACCGTCAGATTTTCCGTGTTTCTGAGATAAGGAATGCAATGTCTGCCTTTCTCAGTGTGATGATTGCACATAACCATGCAGCCATCAGAAGTAAAATAACCCTTTGTCTCACTGAGTCTGCATCAGCAAAAGTACGGTTATTATTTCTATTTACGCTTGCCGGCATAATGTGCATAGACTTGATTGTTTTGACATTTCAGATGCTTACTCAAATAAATTGTCGCAAACAAAGAGTGGGGTTATCTGTCTCCACTACCGAAACATGAAACACATTACCATCCAGTCCACTATCTCGATTTAAAATAAATCAATTTCCCTCCTCTTCTTGCGTAGGTCTTTTTAATACTTGCACACAATCGAAAGAATTCCACTTTTGCTTCCTTTAGATTATGAACAATATCCATCCTATATATCTCAAGCATAACGGTTTGTCCATAGTTCCACGTATTTGTTTGTCTTGAGCTTAGTGATGAAGTTTGCGTCGAAGTTCACTTTAGATTATTGAGCAGTCTTCCGATGTCAGTGAATGAGAACAGTTTCACAGGCACATGCTCTTGAGAAAGGAAAAGTATTGAAAAGATAACGTACCACATGACTGTCTTAATTTATCATTTTATAATTCTAAGCAATCTGCCTATCCTGTTGAGGTCATGAATGCTCCAATCAATGCACCTGTTCTTTTTCAACACCAATGGATATTAGATTAACCTGCACAGACACTTCTTGCATTACATATTATTCCAGAAAGTCCCGTTTAGATTTCCTCCAATGCACTTTATATTTTATTAAATAGGGAGAGTTACATGGTTGCTCAGTTTGCATGTAGCTAATGGATAAACAAATTGTTTAGGAACAAAGTCTCCTCTAACAAAACAATAACAATTCATTGGCCTTTCAATTGACTTATTATACGTAGTGTTATGAAGTTGTAGGTACGTACTGTACCTTTAAGAACGTGTTCAAACTAATAAAACTGTAACATTTATTGGTGAAACAAATAGCTGGAACTGTGTTACTATGTCACACGGCAAACTCGAATTCAACCAATTAGTTTAACTTTTGCCCGAAGATACCAAAATCAAATCGAATTTCAAATGTACTCGTTAGAATAACATAAAATTAATGCAATGTATTGGGTGTATAAAATCAAGGAATTAGAATAGTAAGCCAGACTGGCAAAGAGCACAAATAACTACACAGCCTGCAGATCTGCTCTCTGAAAGTTACCATTTCACACGAAATTTGTGAAAGAGAAGACCAAAGAAAAGAAAACGTACAGAGTAAGATTGCAAATGAAAAGAGACACCTGGTCGGTTTTGAAATGTCTATTGCAATTCTCGTGCAAGGAAACTCAGGCTGACGTGCAAATGAAAGCTGAGCAATATCAGAACACTTTCAAAATGTACT
>NW_025200529.1:0-6601 GCF_004010195.1 Chiloscyllium plagiosum | reverse complement strand
AGGAAAAGGTGGGGGCTGATGCCTGTGTAGCGGCGAAACATGGACTGTTCCACATACCCGACAAAGACCCAGGCATAGCTGGGTCCCATGAGGGTGCCCATGGCTACCCCTTTGGTTTGGAGGAAGTGGGAGGATTGGAAGGGGAAGTTATTAAGAGTGAGGACCAGTTCAGCCAGGCAGATGAGGGTGTCAGTGGAAGGGTACTGGTTGGGACAGCGTGAGAGGAGGAAATGGAGGGCTTAGAGGCGTTTATCATGGCAGATAGATGTATATCGGGACTGGATGTCTATCGTGAAGATAAGGCAGAGGGGACTGAGGAAACAAAAGTCTTGGAGGAGGTGAAAGGCATGGGAAATGTCCTGAATATAGGTGGGGAGTTGCTGGATTAAGGAGAACAGGATGGTGTCAAAGTATGCAGAGGTGTGTTCAGTGGGACAGGTGCAGGCTGAGACAATGAGTCAACCGGGGAAGTCTGGTTTGTGAATCTTGGGTAGGAGGTAGAATCAGGTGGTGTAGGGTTCCCGGACTATGAGGTTGGAGGCTATGTATGGGAGATCCCTAGAGGTGATGAAGTTGTGGATGGTTTGGGAGATGATAGTTTGGTAATGAGAGGTGAAGTTGTGGTCGAGGGGGCAGTAGGAGGAGGTGACTGCGAGCTGGCACCTGGCTTCAATGATGTAGTAGTGGACAGTGTGCCAAATTACCACAGCACTCCCTTTGTCTGCTGATTTGCTGGTGATGTTGGGGTTGAAGTGGAGGGAATGCAGGGCTGCGCATTGTGAGGGTGGGAGGTTGGAGTGGGTGAGGAGGGTGGACAGGTTGAGGCAGTCTATGTCATGGTGGCAGTTAGAAATGAAGAGGTCAAGGGTGGGTAATAGGCCAGCAGGGGATATCCAGGTGGATGGGGTGCGTTGGAGGCAAGAGAAGGGGTCCTTGGCGGGTGGCTCGGAGTCTTGATTGAAAAACTAGGCCTGGAGGCAGAGGCAGCAGAAGAAATATTGCAACGTGTGTCAAATCCATTAATTTGGAAGCATAGAGGGATGAAGGTGAGACATTTGCTGAGGACTGATTGTTCATTCTCAGTAAGGGGGAGGTTGGGGGGCATCAAAAAACACAGCAAAGCTGGGAACTGGGACCTGGGTTGGGCTGGAGTTGGGAGTGGGGGTGGAAACTGCCACTGGAGTGGGCGTGGTTATAGGATCCGGAGTGACATCACCAACGGAAGTGACGTTCAACATGGGGGTGAAAGTGGAGTCTATGATGATGCCTGAGGGGGCAGAAGTGATGTAACGTGTGACTTCAGCAATGTTGCCGGCTGAGTTCTGGTGAGTAACATCACTAGTCCCACAAGTGACCTTAGCGATGGGTATTCCATGTTCCTGTGAGTGACATCTCTGGGGGGTGGAAGTGGCTGCGGCAGCGGCATCTGCGGGTGCGGAAGTGACGTACAGGGTAGGTATTATGTTGGTGCTGGCAGCAGTGGATCCTGCGGCAGTCGCAGTGGCGATGGATCCTATGGTGGTTATGGAGGTGGTCATCTTCCCAGTGACCATGGAGGTGATTGTCTGGCTGGCGATTGTGGAGGTGGCATGGTCGGCAGTGGCTGCGGTCTGTGGGACGGCGGGGGTGGAAGTGATGTCATAATTCACTACGGCGGACATGGCTGGAGAGGCAGTGTGGCTAATGGCATTGGAGCAGTTCCAGATGCCGGGAGAAAGTTCTGGAATGGTCGAGGAAACCCGTGTATTGAGGTAAATACATGTAAGTTTGTTTAACCTACATTCTTTTATGTCCGATATGGTGGAGAAAAAACATTTGTTGAGCGTGTGTGAAATCTTCTGAGGATGTAAAACAGAAGAGGACCTTTGTAAGTCTTGATGAGTGTGGCACTGAGCTGTGGCAGGGCTGACTGCAGGGAGAGTAGGTGGCAGAGCATGGCTGCAAGGGTGGAGCAGAGGATCCAGAAGGAGAACCATTTCTGAAGATTTCAGATTTGTAGTAGGTACTGTTTGTCCTGTTCAGGTCCAAATTGTGTTAGTCTGAATGTAGTCTGGAGTTCATGTGGGATCAGTAGGTTCCGTGGCAGGCAGTGAAGAAGGGGATGTGGCTGTGGGAGCTTTGGTCAGACTAAATTTGGAACATTGTGAGCATTCTTTGGCCCCTTATCTAAGGAAGGTTGTGCTGGTCTTGGAGGGGGTCCAAAAGAATTTCACAAGGTCCTGTGAATGAAGGGCTTATCATATGAGGAACAGTTGGTGACTGTGTCTGCACTCGATGGACCTTAGAAGGATGAGAGGGGATCTGATTGGAACTGACAGAATACTGGGAGGCCTAGATAGAACGTGCGTAAAGATGTTTCCACTTGTTGGAGAGACAAGTACCCGAGGGCACAGCCTTAGAGTGAAGGGTCGACACTTTAGAACTGAGATAAGGAAGAATGTCTGTGGAATCTGTGAAACTCGTTGTCGCAGAACGATGTGGAAGCCAAATCACTGAGTGTATTTAAGAGAGAGATGCATAAGTTCTCAGTTAGTAAAGGGATCAAGGGTTACAAGGAGAAACATATCAGCCATGATCCTATGGCAAATCAGTTTCAATGGGCCAAAAGGCCTAATCCTGCTCCTATAACTTATGGTCCTAATCATGAATTTGCACTCGGAATTACCCTGCTCCTCCACAAGCTTTGTTAAAGTGGGACCTTGCATAGACAATTAACATTGAAATGTATGTCCTTACTCACTAAATACTCCTTAAAACATCCCAGAAAATCTTACGGCTTGGCCATTCAAGTGAAAATGAATTTTTAATAGTGTGATAAGTTAACTACTGTCTAACAACATATATGACTCTGAAAATTAACTTTTATTAATATGGAATCTTATTCATTTATGTTTTAATTATTGTTGGCATTCCAAAATACACAATTTTTGTTTCAGTCTAAATACTCTCCTAATCTCCTTCTCTTTTCCATCACTTTATTCATGTTTCCTGCACATGACTTTATATTGAATTCAATATTCTAACGTACTTCTCCTGATTTAGGCTTTTTGAGTGAATTTTAACATGGATGTGTGCACAGATCGGGTGTAAGTGTTTAATGGAGACAGGACAGTAAGTGGGCAATCAAACAGGAGGTGGTTTGAGATTTTAAATATTTATAATGGAGCTAACAATTTCTAACTTAACCTACTTAATTTAAGTGTGCATAAACTATTAGGAATTTACATTCGAGGTGATTACTTAAGTGTGTGAAATGTTTAAAAGACCAAATGGAAGACTTTACATAATGCATCTTCTCAGGCATATCTCAAATTTACTCTGTTTAATAGTTACATTAGATCCCTTGTTGACTGTGCAGCACCTGCTTAGAATGCTGAACTTTGCAAATAGCATGTCAATAAACTGCAAGCCACAAACATTGAAACTAATGTTATGGACCAGGCCAGACCCCTTCAAAACATTTTCAGAAGGTAGCCCAGACCCTAGCTTTTTTAATTGTTTTAGGGAGATGTAAGATGGATATTCCAGGAGTGATGCAGTTGGTCAAACCACTTGGCTTCAAGTAAATCAATTTATTTACACACCACTGAATGAAACACAAGCAAAACAAAACAGAATTTAGAATAACAACGATTTGAAATCCCAGCCAGCATGATATCCCTGCAACTTAACAAGGGAGCTGTTCCAATTTCCTGCAACATTCCCATAAATACATCCCTTGGCAAAAAAGAGGTAAGTTCTCACACAGATTCTTACAGGAGAGATGTTAGAGAGAGAGTCAGCCAGAAACGTCTGGTGAATCAGGAAATCATTCTTTCCCCAACAGCTTTCTTTGACTTGCAGCTTCATACAGACTGCTGCAACCAAACCAAACCAAACCAAAACAAACCAAACCAAACCAAACCAAATCCGGGGGGGATCCCTGAACTGGGAGAACTGGCCGCTCCCTTTTCATTGTACAACTGTTTTTAAAAAGAACCTAAAAGCCTTTTCCCTGATTGTTGCCCTAGGCAGCATCAGTTAAACCATTTGCAAAGTCACTAATTCCAGACAAATTGGTACCTCTGTCAGAGTGGCACGGTGGCCCAGTGATTAGCACTGCTGCCTCACAGCACCAAGGACCTGTGTTCAATTCTAGCCTCGGGTAACTGTCTGTGTGGAGTTTGCACATTCTCCCTTAGTCTGTGTGGATTTCACCCCACAATCCAAAGATGTGCAGGTCAGGTGAATTGGCCATGCCTGGTCCTCACCTTCCACCGCAACATTTCCGCCACCTACAAACGGGCCCCACCACCAGGGATATACTTCTTTCCCCACCCCTCTCTGCAAGGACTGTTCCCTCCATGAATATCTGGTCAAGTCCATGCCCTCCAACAACCCACCTTCCCCTGCCACCACAAGAATTACAAAACCTGTGCCCTCACCTCCATCCAAGGCCCCAAAGGAGCCTTCCACATCCACAAATGTCATTTATTGTATCCATTATTCCCGATATGATCTCCTTTATATTGGTGAAACTGGACACCTTCTCGCAGAGCGCTTTAGGGAACACCTCTGGGACACCCACACCAATCAATCCCACTGTCCTGTAGCTGAACATTTCAACTCACTCCCACTCTGCCGAGGACATGCAGGTCCTGGGCCTCCTCCACCATGACTCCCTCACCACCCGACACCCGGAGGAAGAACGCCTCATCTTCCGCCTTGGAACACTTCAACCCCAGGGCATCAATGTGGACTTCACCAGTTTCCCATTTCCCCTCCCCCTACCTTACCCCAGTTCCAACCTTCCAACTCAGCACCATCCCCATGACCTATCCTACCTGTCAATCTTCCTTCCCACCTATCTTCTCCACCCTCTTCTCCGACCTATCACCCTCATCCTCACCTCCATCCACCTATCGCACTCTTAACTATCTTCTCTCCAGATCCACCCCCTTCTATTTATCTCTCCATCCCGTAGGCTCCCTGCCTCATTCCTGATGAAGGACATTTGCCCGAAACGTCGATTTTCCTGCTCTTCGGATGCTGCCTGGCATGCTGTGCTTTTCCAGCACCACTCTAATCTTAACTCTGATCTCCAGCATCTGCAGTCCTCACTTTCACCAAATTGCCTATAGCGTTAGGTACATTAGTCAGAGAGAAATAGGTCTGAGTGGGTTACTCTTCGGAGGGTCAGTGTGGACTTGTTGGGTTAAATGGCCTGTTCCACACTGTAGAGAATCTAATCTAAAAAAAACCATAACCTTGTCAAAGGAGCAGCACTGTCACACTAATCTTAGATAACATATAGCAAAACAATTTCATATAATCAAAAAAAAACTGTCCCTTGCTGAAAGTCGGATAAAGCTCTGACTGGACTTTGGTACAAAACTCTTGAGTCTCTACTCCCATTGCCATGATCTCTTGCCATAACATCTTAAAGTCAATACATTTAGTACAATTATATTTCTTTTTATATATTCACTTATGGGATGTTAACATTGCTGATAAGGCCAACATATATTGCCCATCTCAAATTACTGAGAGGACAGTTAAGTATTCACCACATTGCAGTGGATCTGCAGTCACATTTAGGCCAGACCAGGTAAATTTCCTTCCTTAATAATAGGTGAAGCAGGGCAGTTTTGTATGACAATCAACAATAGTTTTTTTTCCAGAATTTATTGAATTCAAATTTTACCATGATAGGATTCAAACCTATGACACTGAAGCATTGGTATAGATTTCTGAATTACCAGCCCTGTGACATTACCGCTACACCATCACCTTTCCCTAAGTCCCATACTGAAGAGAAAAGACAACATTGTGGCAAAAAGATGCAGAACGAGTAGACTACAAAGTAGTCCAATCCTCCATTTTATAAAACTTATAAATGGTTTGTTAATTGAGAATTTACTTGACCCAATCTAACAAAATACGTTCTATGGACTTTACAAAATGCAGACTATAGTATATCTTTCATTTTATTTGAAGTTAAGGAGAGGTGCATGCTGCAACATATTGTAATCATTTTTGCACAGAAGTGATCTTTGTTGTAATTCATATGAAGCGCACTACATATGTAATGATCCTTTTAACACTATATTTTGTTTTCATTTTTAATTTAATAATTGTCTACAACTGTATTATGAATTATGATTACTTGTTTCATCGCATTGTTATCGTGGTTGGGTATATGCCAGCATGATAGTTTTTCAGTAAATTATCTATCGTTCTACATTACAGGTTTTAAAGTGGATGGTCAGTTTTGCCAATTCTCAAGAAACTGGAGAGCTTCTGTAAGACAAGAATAGTTTCAGGAAATAGGTAATGGCTTTTACAGCACTATAACATAGAACATTACAGTGCAGTATAGGCCCTTCGGCCCCCGATGTTACGCTGACCTGTCATACCAATCTGAAGCCCATCTAACCTACACTATTCCATGTACGTCCATATGCTTGTCCAATGATGAGTTAATTGTACTTAAAGTTGGCAAATCTACTATCGTTGCAGGCAAAGCATTCCACACCCTTACTACTCTCCGAGTAAAGAAACTATCTCTGACTTCTGTCCTATATCTATTACCCCTCAATTTAAAGCTATGCCCCCTTGTGCT
>NW_025200528.1:0-6601 GCF_004010195.1 Chiloscyllium plagiosum | reverse complement strand
TGATTGACTTGGAGCTGAGCATGCAGAGTTGCTTGAATGCCTGCGATGAGTCATGAAATGATGACGACTGTAGTTGGGGAAGACAGGAAGGAACATCTCTCTATGGTGGAGAGATCAATGACCAAAGGCCATATATTTCAGAGAAGTGATGGGAGAATTAAACAGGAAATCTTCGACTTTCTGCCAGGAAGGGTGATAGAGGCAAAACACGCTCAAAAAAGTATTCAGTGATGCACTTGCAATGTCAAGACATACAAGGCTGTGGGCCAAGGTGTGCTGGAAAAATGCGATTAGAATGATAACCTGGTTGTTTTTGTAATGTTCAGCTAAAGGAGACGTATTCTTCTTCGGGAATGGGTGTGAGTGCAGTTCCTGAAAGCAACGACATCGAACGCACGTCTCTTTGCACATTACAAGTAGAGGTCATAGGCTCTATAATCTCTGTGAGCAACAAGACAGCCGGACAGACCATGCCCATGATCATGTGGTATCAAAACAGCGATTTCCCCTTTAACCAACATTCCAGTGGTCACACTACCTTGTGAGGGTTGAAATCGTTACGTTTTGGACAGCTTAGAGGGTGTAGGACGAAAATTAATTGACAGAAAGTGATGCTATACACACCTGGAATGCTGTTGGATTTCACCTCAAGATTTTCAGATCCGGGATTATTGTCAGTCAAGTTGTGGCTGGTGTAGTATTCAATGCGATTGAGTGAGTCAATGGAAGCATAAATTTCTAAAAATAAAAATGGAGAGTTATTTTCAAACTCGAATTCCAAGAGAAGCCATGACCAATAAGATTTAGAATGAGGCAAATATTCTTCAACCAGAGGCTTGCGAATCTATGGAACACAGGTGGCGATTGAGGCCAATCAGTGTGTATTTAAAACAGAAATACAAAGGTTATTGATTAATAAGGGGATAAAACATCCAAGGAGAAGGCAAAGCAAAGTGGTTGAGAAGCACATCAGCCCTTATTGAATGGCAGAATAGACTCGATGAGCCAAATGATCTAATCCTGATCCTGTATGTCGTAGACTTATGGACTGTAGTTGAAGGTTTTATGTTATTAATTGTAGGGTGACAACAGAAAGTATTGTTCTTTAATCGTGCCTGTAGAAATATCTGGAATAATGTCAAGGGTACCCACTGCGGGAAGGAATATGATATAAGATCTAAGAGCAGGAGTACTCCATCTGACCGTTCCAACCAGCTCCGCCGTTCAATAAGATCATAACTGACCTTTTCGTGGCTTCAGTTCGACTTACTCACGATTTTAAAGTTCAAAACATTATTCACCCCAGTCCTAAAAACATCTGATGAGGCAGGGAATTCCATAAATTCTCAATCCTGTGGGTGAAAATGTTCCTCCTCAATTTAGTCCTAAATCTGCTATCTCTACTTTTCAGGCCATGTCCGTTCAAATAATAGTCATTTCTAATTTTATTCCAACAAAAATGGATAATTTCACATTTATCATCTACCAGACATTTTCTTTCCATTCATTTACACTGTATCTGAACACCTGCAAAGTTTCCGAGTCATATGCACACTTTCAGCACCACTCATCTTCTGTGATTCATCATATTTGTTTATACATTGATTCCTCAATTTTGCTTCGGCTCTTTGGTGCTGTTTAATCCATACTTACTGCAAAAGTTATATTATTTTAAAATCAATGACGAATTGATTAGTTGTCCAGCCATCTGAAGGGGTCAGGGTGGAACCAGGGTAGAAGTGAAATTGATAGTTCTGTTTGCATTTTCAAATATATGCCAGAAATAATCTATCAGGAATGTAAGGCAGTGGGAATTATCATATTGAAATTCTTCATCTCACGAAATGCGGACAGAGACACAGTTAATGAGATAGCTTCTCACACACGACGACTGTGTATTAACTATTAATCATGTTCATTCAGTCATTAATCATGGAAGACTGCAAATTAAATGGAAGCTATGCTTATCCAGTCATGATTTACTGTACAATAGGAAATATATACCTGGTCCATGTTTGTGATCCGTCCTCTTGCCAGGGGGAATATTCTCAATTTCTTCATAAATTCCTTGGTACAAACCAAGGCGTGAGCCTCTGCCACCAAGGAAAAGTTCTGTTGAATAAACAAGAGACTGGTCAGCATTTGTAGCTGAACACTCGCAGAAACAAGGTGTTTATATCTGAAGAACCAGGGGAGAGAAGAACGAGTTCACACAATGCTGTAGATTAGAATCTTCACACAACGTTAACTGATCGCTGAAGGGAGAACATCTTGGAAAAACAAGTGAACAGGCCATGAGTAATTTCCATGTCACATCAGTTACCGAACCTGGTATGTTAAACAGAAAGAGCGAGATGTTCTTGTTGGTATAAATTTGGGTGTTTTGTTCTAATTTTGCTGGTTCAATATCTATTCAAGAAAATTCTCAGCTCGCAATGGTGCGTGTGAGTGAAGATGTTGAGTGCAGAAAATGAAACTCTTTAATGCAATGAAAAAACGAAAATGCTAATAACCTATATTTTTAAAAAAGACTTGATACCATTGAGGAGATTACAAATTAATGTTCAACATACCGTGTTGCTAACAAACAAGGTTGATAATAATGTTGTTAGAATTGGACTAATTTCATTAAACAATTGCATAATTATGACAATTAGTTAAAAACAAAAACGTGAGACGAATGAAATAAGGTGCACCTTGATGACATTGATCGTGATAGACTAAGTGCCTAGTTTTTCTGGCTATATGTAAAGGAAAATTAAGAGCATGTGAAAGGATAGAAAATGATTGTTATTAGTGTTGATTTTCATTGCCAACTCGTGGAAAATGGTCCCCAAGCAAACGCTTTTAAATTATTGTGCAAAGTACAGAAGTATCATTTGCTCAGTCAGAGGAAGCCAATTGTTGCCTAACTGGAAGTTCCCTTAAAAGGACCCTTAATCATCTCAATGATCTTGGGTTGTGGTAGCAGCACCCAGACACTGAAGAACCATAAATAATAGTAACTAATGAAGAAATATTTAGAGGCAGTCTGCAAATAACTCAATGAAACGGAGACATATTGCTGCCATCATTGACCTGCTCTGGAATGTCATGTATATGTTAACTGAAAGATAAGAAAGTGCAGTCATTATATTTCTTTCCCAATGATAATGACTGTAGCAACTCCACATTATAAGTTAATTCAGTTTCTCTCCAAATATATTGAGCGACTTGATGCATACTTCACACAGTTAGAATATTCTTTTAACTGCTATTTACAGATTTGATGCATTTATCTGAGTGTTTATTAAAACTTCGCATTTCATTGGGCAAAGTCCCTCGAAGAAAACAGACAGCCAAGAAGTGCCGCACAATCGTGATCATCTCAGTCAAATGCTCGAAAAGTGCAATAAAAACGTACAGCCCCGAGAACGTATGCAACAGTGAAAGTGACGCAGTGTTATCTCAGTTGGTAGATATAATGCTTACCTTTCATTTGCAATTTTCTTTGCATGACCACCAGTAATGCGACCAACTCACAGATTAACAAGACTCCCAAAAATGAACAGACGACAACAGGCATGGAAATAGACGGGCTTTCCTGCCCTTAAAGGAGGGAGTACAAATGGGTTTAGCATAGTTAAGGTCTGCCATGGAAAATTGTAAATAATCATCATTAAGGAAACAATGACACTAGCTTCCAAATCGTGAAAATGCCAACAACATCAATGTCACTTTTCAGGAAAGTAACGCGAACACAAATACTAATAATAATATCAGTCATAAATACCCGCAGGTGGAGGTGAAGGGGAGACCGTCACCAACTCGGATCCTGTGGAGCACAAAGTACGAATAATTATGAAGGAAATCAAATAGTTGCCCTGATTTTTAACATTAATGGCGCACGTCAGTCAGCATCAATCTTACCAGAGCACTTTACGCTGGCAATTTCCTTGTGGTTACACTTGCTGTTAGCTGGAGCTGCGGAGATACAGTCCAACAGAGAGAATTCTCTTCCCTTACACTTCACATCATTCTGCCAGATAACATCTTTCTCCTGGGAGAGAGCGGCCTCATCTCGGGCTGATAGAGCGAAGCCACATCCCAGCTCTCTGCAGACAACATTAGCATCAGTTATATCCCAGGAATTGCCACACAACGTTCCCCAGCGTTTATCGCACATGATTTCCACTCTTCCAGAACAGTTGCTGCTTCCTCCATGCAAGTGCACACTGTCTTGCGTATCTGTGGTACAGAACTGATTATTATTGAATGCAGTACAAAGCAGAATCTCCAAGAATTCGCACATAGAGAAAGAAGACGCACCTAATTGTTGAAGGCAGTAAGTTGAACTGAGGGACTGCTCCTTTGTCACATTGCTCTCTGTTGGAAGGAGAAAGATGCTCAGTCTATTGGAAATTCATGTTTGAAATGACACCCGAACATTGAGAAGGCTTGTCATGTTACCTGAACAAACTACACCAGCATCTTCCCGGTGTTGACAGTCGTGTTGACCCCACGGATCTGTGTGACATTGCCACAGTGTCGACTCGTGTGACAGACACTCCATCTCATCGAGCCAAATAGTTCCCGTTCCTGCTCCGAATGACTGAGCGTCGTACTCAACATACTGGAACGCACCACAGTGCAGCTGTTTACAAATCACTTTGGCAACGTGTGGATCCAATGTGTCTGAACACACTGTTCCCCAGGTCCCATTGTAGAACACCTCCACTCTTCCCTCACAGCGATGCTTTCCATTCACCAGCCGCAGCTCCTTGTGTTCTGTTCAAACAATAACAGATATCCAGATTGTTAGATTGTTCATATCGCTGGTGTGTCCTGTGATTGCCGAAACGAGCAGGATGCATGATATGAACAAAGGGAATTACTAGAATCTGGCGAACTGTTTGAGAACCCGAAATGGTCGAGAAGCAGAAACTGACAGAAAACAGAAAGCCTGTGTTAAAAGTAAATTGTCCACTTTGCAGAAGTGACGGTCCACTGGAACTGGTTCTGATATCATGGCTGTTCAATTATATATATATATATAGATATATATGCAATCAATTTTAATTTTGTATCACCAGGGAAGTTTCAAACTGCTCAGTTGGAAGCAAATTACGGAATCTTTTTACTGCTTCTGAAAAATCATGAAAACCGCAAGTGCACAGTAATAAACAGGCAGTACAGGTCTGATACAATTGTACAGGAGCTGTGTCTGATGCAGTGAAGTCTGCTCGGAAACATAAAGAAAAAAAATCTCCCTTCATTTTCGATTCACAAATAGTTCGATAGACACACGAACAGGTCTCATGTTTCTGGTCGCTCAATACAAAAGTAAAGATCATAAATTTTGGAATTAATTTTTAGTAAACCCTTTATGACAATCAGGACAATATTGGCATCCACTTGGAGTAGTGACAACAGATCAAAAATGACACTTTTCATGACAAACGCGTCTTGTATCAATAGAAGGTTAAAAAAACTAACAGAAAAGCAATTTAGATTAGAGAAACGAAGTGCTCTTTCACTTTTTGTGCACATGTAAATGTCAGAGATCGTTTCTTTAAATTATTGCCGCTGCTCTACATTCTTTCGAATTCAGTGAACATACGTCAGCATGACGTCTCACCTACAAGATTCGCACAAAGTAATTGCATGAAAGAATGGCCTCACCCGAGCACATAATTCTCACATCCTCTTTATGAGAACAGTCGTCTTGGTGACCCAATGGTACTGAAGGACATTCCCAGAGAAATGATTCGTTTCCAAAACACTTCACATCCTTCCACCAAATGTGGCCTGAGCCCGGTCCAGAGGAGGAAGGGAGTGTCATATCCAGTGCTTTTCCACAACCCAGTTGTTTACAAACGACTTCAGCGTCTACCACATCCCATGAATCATCACAAACTGAGCCCCATATTCCATTGTAGTAAATCTCCACTCGACCAGCACAAGGGCTTCCACCATCTGACAGCCTTAACTGAAAGTGATCTGTGAAACAATTACATATTCAATACACATTCCCTTCATCACTCAGGGCAACATAGTGTATAGATACAGGAGAGAGCGTTTTAAATGTTCTCATGAGAAGTACTTATTGTGCTGAAACATAATTTCTTACAAAATTAATCGATCAAGTGTAACCTTTTAGCAAGAATGTACAACACATAAATGTTTCAAAATATCTTATTGCACCTGGTACTGCCAGGTTCAGTTTCCCGTTCTATATTGAACATTCCGTGAAATATTTTGCAAACAGTTGCATTTGTGCTTTCTCTTCCTGCCACTCCGCTTCTGTCTGTCCACGCGTTACTTTGTCTAATGCTCACCCTATTTTATAGTGCACATAACTGTACGTTCGTCCAATATAAATACCGTCTCAGCTTTCATTCATCAGCGCACATGAGAATACTATACCTTACGAGAATATAACTGAAAGACAACATATATATTAGCATAACATCAATAGCACTTTGAGAAGTTGTAGAAGTGTAAATACTGAAAGGGGACGAAAAGTCATTTCAGGTTATTATCACGTGTACTGAGATACAAAGGTCCAGAACTAATTCACAGAATCACCGATTTAAGAAGTCTTCAGCACAGAGAAAGAACC
>NW_025200527.1:0-6600 GCF_004010195.1 Chiloscyllium plagiosum | reverse complement strand
TAATTCACCTGACTTATTGCCGACATGATTTTAAAATGTTTATAATGTCAAGCTGTATCTATCTATGCACAAGGGAAATAATTAGGTCAATGATACAAAGATCTCGAAGTCGTGTTCTCAATGCTCTGGCCATTGAATTCAAGTGTTCCAAATGCCACTTCCGTCACCCTGTCCACCTGTGATGCCACGGCCAAGGATGAATGCAACTGCACCCTTTGGTCTCTGTCTGTTCGACAAAAGTGCCAAGGGTCCTAACATTAACTACTTTAGTCATCCTTGGTTTGTCTTAACAAAACACAACCACGTGAATTAAACTTCATTTTTCATTTTTTGGTCCACTGACGCAGTTGATTACGACCCCCTTCGCCTACCTTACAAACTGACCACGGTACCATTAATTTTGTTATCCATAAACTTACAAACAATGAGTCCTACATTCTCAAAAAAATAGTTTATGTCAATGATGCACAAGCTGCACAAGATGCACCGGTTTCTCCCCATAAGCGGAGAACCTCATATTGGATATCAATACACAATAACGTGACAGCAGGAATATAACGTGGGTAACTGTGAAACTGTGAAATTGTTTTTCAGGAAGAATAAACGGCAGTATATAAATGGAGAGAGATGACAGGACTTAATGATACACTGTGTATTCTGACTCGTTTTGGCATCGGAAGTGTTGCGGCTTCACCCTGATGCTTTACTCCCTGATGCTCCCAGTGACCCTATTTCTCTCAGTACACATGGGATATTTTGATGTGGTTGGTTGCCAGTGGGGAGTGATGAGAGCGAGGGTGTTTTGAAACTTGTGCCAAGAGGCCAACTTTTATCGGAGATGCCATACTTTCGCTCGAAGTGGAGACCGGAAGAAGATGGGAATGGCTGACGACTTCTGAAAGAAGAAGCTGTGGCTGCTGGCAGGAAAGTTGGTAAACACCAAAGTGGTGTTCTGTGCATGGCCACATTGCAACATTAATAAGGTGAGTGTTCCTTAACTTCATGGTCCTCTCCTGATTAACATGGGGACCCCACAGAGAAGTATCCACCAACGGGCATCACGCTACTTTGGGAAAACAAGGATGCACCCGCAGCTCATTGATGAGCGAGAAAGCATTGCATTCACTTCTCCATCATATATATCTTCCATGAACGAATGGTGACGTTGTAGTCGACACACTGGGATGTGATGCATATGTCACCCGCTCTGTCCTGGAATGTTCTGATTCATAGAAACTGAATGAAACTGTGACCCTTACCGCCACTGGCAGCGCCGTCCTCCCCCTCGTGTGAAGCTGCAGGTCATGTTGAATGAGATGACACGCTCTGTGTCAAGTTCCTTGTTCAATCAGAGTCCCATCACACTCTGCTCCGCGGTTAGTGTAGTTTGGGAAGCTGTTCTTGGAAAACTCAGAGAGGTTTTCCCCCACCACGTTGACGCACGTACACCAGCCCGGTGTATTAGATTAGATTAGATTACATTACATTACAGTGTGGAAACAGGCCCTTCGGCCCAACAAGTCCACACCGACCCGCCGAAGCGAAACCCACCCATACCCCTACATTTACCCCTTACCTAACACTACGGGCAATTTAGCATGGCCAATTCACCTAACCCTGCACATCTTTTGGACTGTGGGAGGAAACCGGAGCACCCGGAGGAAACCCACGCAGACACGGGGAGAACGTGCAAACTCCACACAGTCAGTCGCCTGAGGCGGGAATTGAACCCGGGTCTCAGGCGCTGTGAGGCAGCAGTGCTAACCACTGTGCCACCGTGCCGCCCGTTTTGTAACACTCTGGTACATCATTGCCCAGTGTGTGGAAACTTGCAGCACATGCTGAAAGTGACAGGATATCCAGCTCCCATCTATTTACTGGTCTATATCTCCATTGTGCCAAAGGACGTGGCACATTTTGCCAACAGGAGTAAGGAAGCTGGCATACACGTGAAGAGGCAATCATCATCGAGGGCTTTACGGGGTTACAAGGAAGGAACAGAAGAATGGAATAGGAGAGCGAGAAGGACGCAAGAAAAAAGCCTCGGAGGCTAGGGAAGGGAAAACTCAAATGCGTTCTGCACTCATATGAGCAACAAGAAAATGACCAAAGTGAGAGTAGGGCCAATGAGGGATATTGGAGGGAACTTGCGCCCAAGTCAGGGGAGGTAGGAGAGGTCCTTGATGAATATTTTGTTTCAATATTTACTAGTGTTGGGGTGAGGGGTGGGGGGGGGGGGAACCTCGTCGTTTGTGAGGGCAACGTGAAACAAGGTGGTATGCCAGAACAGGTTAATGTTATGAAGGAGGATGTGCTGAAAAGTTTGAAAAAGACAAAGATAGGTTAATGCCCTGGGCAGGCGGGTTATACCCTACGTTAATACAGGAAGCGTGGGAAGAGGTTCCTGCGTCTTTGGCACTGATATTTGCGTTCTCTCTATATACCTGAGTAGTGCCAATGATTGGAGGTTTGGAAACGTTATTCTAGTGTTCAAGAGAGGGAATATGTATAATCCTGGGAATTGCAGACCAGTGAGTCGAACGTCACTGTTGGTCAACATATTGGAGAGGATTCCGAGAGACAGGATTTATGATTACTTGGAAACATTAGGAAGAGGAAGAGTGGGCTAGTCATTTTGCCGATGACACGAAGTTGTGGATAGTGCGAAAGTCTGTTATACGTTGCAACGAGACACTGACAGGTTGCAGAGCTGGGCTGAGAAGTGGCAGATAGAGTTCAAACTGGAAAATTGTAAAGTCATTCACTTTGGAAGGACAAATTTGAATGCAGAATACAGGGTTATAAGCAGGCTTGTTTACATTGTGGAGAATCAGAGGGATCGTGGTGTCCATATTCATAGATAAATCAAAATTGCCACCCAGGTTGACAGGGTTGTTAAGACGTCCTGTGTGTTCTGTTGGTTTTCATTTGCAGGGGATTGATTTTCAGAGCCGTGAAGTTACACCAAACGTGGAACACTGCGTTCAGTTCTGGTCATGTCATTGTATGATAAATTCGGAATCTTTAGAGACAGTGCACAGGATATTTACCAGGATGCTCCCGCGATTTGAGGACCTGCCTTATGAAGAAAGTTTCATGAAACAACGGCTTTTCTTGTTGCAGTGAAGAAGGGTGAAATGTGACTTGACAGAAGTGTAAAAGATGTTGAGAGGTGTTGTACTGTGAATAGCCAGAGACTATTTCACATGGTGGAAATAATTATCACGAAGTGGCATACTTTTAAGGTAATTGGAGGAAGGTTTTGGGGAGATGTCAGAAAGGATCGGTGCTGGGTCCTCTACTTTTTGTCAGTTACAAAAATGATTTGGATGCGAGCATAAGGGGTACAGTTAGTAAGTTTGCAGATGACACCAAAATTGGGGATGTAGTGGATAGCGAAGTGGGTTACCGCAGATTACAACAGGATCTGGACCAGATGGGCCAATGGGCTGAGAAGTGGCAGATGGAGTTTAATTAAGATAAATGCGAGGTGCTGCACTTATGGGACAGAAAATCTTGGCAGGACTTATACACTTAATGGTAAGGTCAAAGGGAGTGTTGCTGAACAAAGAAACCTTGGAGTGCACGTTCAAAGCTCCTTGAAAGTGGAGTCGCTGCTAGATAGGATTGTACAGAAGGCGTTTGATATGCTTTAACTTATTGGTCAGATAATTGAGTACAGGAGTTGGGAAGTCATGTTGCGGCTGTACAGGACATTGGTTAGGCCACTGTTTGAATACTGCATGCAATTCTAGTCTCCTTCCTATTGGAAAGATGATGCGAATCTTGAAAGGGTTCAGAAAAGACTTAGAAGGATGTTGCCAGGGTTGGAGTATTTGAGCTATAGGGAGAGGCTGAACAGGCTGGGGCTGTTTTCCCTTGACCGTCGGAGGCTGAGGGGTGACCTTATAGAGGTTTACAAAATTATGAGGGGCATGGATAGGACAAATAGACAAAGTCTTTTCCCTGGGATTCGGGAGTCCAGAACGAGAGTGCATAGGTTTCGTGTGAGAGGGGAAAGATATAAAAGAGACCCAAGGGGCAACTTTTTCATGCAGAGGGTGGTACGGGTATGGAATGAGCTGCCAGATGACGTGTTGGAGACTGGCACAATTGCAACATTAAAGAGGCATGTGGATGGGTATATGAATAGGAATGATTGGAGGCGGGCGCTGGCAGGTGGCCCTAGATTGGGATGGGATATCTGGTCGGCATGGACAGGTTGGACCGAAGAGTCTTTTACCATGTTGTACATCTCTATGACTCTATCATCACAGAGCAAATTAAGTACTGTCAGGTTCCTTATGTCTGCATAAAAAGGCAATATGTCAGTGCACTTACCTGTGCATCTAAATTCGTGCCTCTATATATGTGTGTATTTGTTTCTGTGTCTATATTTACCTGTTGTGTGTGTGTATGTGTTTCTGTCTCTGTTTATATCTGTCTCTGTGTGTATCCGTGAGCCCTTCCTTGCCTCTGTGTGCATATGTGTGGATGTGTCTCGGTCTATGTGTTGTGTGTCCATTTATCTGTATCAATCTACGTCTGCATCTGTCTCTGTGTACAACTGCATGTCTGTATTTGTCTCTTTGTCTCTCTGTGGCTATATTTGTCATTGTCTATCTGCATGCCCACAGCATCACCATCCAAGTTGACAGCACCATCACCCCACACACACACACACACACACACACACACACACACACAAACATACACACACGCACACACGTACGAGGCTCGTGTGTAGAGGATTGCAATTCTACTGCTGCCACTCAGATTGGAAAAAGTAAATGTTAATAAATGTGAGTGTTCCCTCTGCAACGTGGAAATGACTGGTCTTTGGCGGCATAATGACTCAGTGGTTAGCACCGCTATCTCGCAGCACGAGGGAGCGGGGTTCAATTACAGCCTCAGGTGACTGTCTGCATGGAGTTTCTCCATTTTCCCTGTGTATGCGTGGGTTTGCTCCTGTTTCCTCACGCCGTCCAAAGATGTGCGGTTGAGGTGAATTTGCCATGCTAAATTGTCCATAGTGATAAGCGCGTTAGTAGGAGCTAGTGAATGCGTCTGGGTAGATTATTCTTCGGAGGGTCAGTGTGGACTGGTTGGGCCGAAGGTCCTCTTTACTCACTGTATGAAATCTAACCTAAAAAGAAATATTCTAATCCAGTTATTCCTGACATTAAAGGGTATGTCCACTGCAGTTGTATGCAGGTGAACCATTTTTCAGGCAAAGGAGACGAATTCTGTTGCACGTTCTTCAACTTGCAACGTTTGTAATGCACTCTTTCAAATTTGAGAAAGGATTGAAATGTCCAGAAACATACCCCTTACGTGTGGTAATATTTCAGGAACAACTTCGCAACGCATCGGATGAAGTTGCCCTGTAGCTCCAAAGACATTATTTAAAGGATTAAACGGATGAAATGTGTAAACGTACTCGATGTCCTTTCAAGAAATAATATTTACCACTTGTGCAGTGGTGTGGGAGGACGGTGGAAGGTGGCATTGACTCGATCTTATTACGACAAGGATAGCTGGAGAGAGGGAGAGAGAGGAGCTTTAACTCTGATTTCAGTCAATTTACACGAAAAACAGCAGGAACGTATTACACAACAATGCAGACCAAGATACATATAAATATAGATAAGCAGACTAATACACACAAAAAGGAAATTAAGCGCACACCTATGAAGACACATACATGCACACACCCACACACATAGACACAAGCCAGCATTTTAGACAGATGTAGGGATGTTTTTCATTCATAGGGGATGAATGGTCAGTAAGAGAAGGCCCAAGGATAGAAACATTTCAGCCGTAATCAAACGGCACTGCAGACTCGATGGGCTGAATGGGCTAAATCTGCTCCATTTCTTTGGATTTTGCGAAAAATTCGAATTATGTTCAGGTACTTTCAGTGGAGACTGAATTGGATAAGTATTTGATAGTCGAGGGTTAATGGAAATGTGGACAGGTTTGATAGGCTGAATGGGCTATATCTGCAGACGAAAGTGAGGACTGCAGATGCTGGAGATCAGAGTCAAGATTATAGTTGTGCCGTAAAAGCACAGCAGGTCAGCAGCATCCGAGGGTAAGGAAAATCGAATGTTCGGTCCCGAAACGTCGATTTTCCTGCTACTCGGATGCGTCCTAACCTATTTGCTTTTCCAGCACCACTCTAAACTTGGGTATTGGTCTATATCTGTTCCTGATGGTTGTTAGCTTGTGCCTCAAACGTGTGGAGATTGATTTGCAGGGAACACATTTCAGAGAACATGGCCATTCCCATTGCAGACTGTGAAGGATGTTCCTTTCTCTTTTGATTTACCGCTCGTTGAGGATTCTTGTTGATGAGTCATTGGAATCTTTCCACTGCTTTCAGCAAAGGGAATCAGCAAAATACCAGGAGAAAACAGCACTGTGAGCAGCTTGTTTGGGCAAAATCATTTCATAGGCAGAATAACATTCAGCACGACTGATTTCTCTTTTGAGTTGTGCAATCTTTGCTGTTCCCATCACCAAATAGCAGTGAAGACTGAGTTACTGAAAATATTCAATCTAGAATTCTACCGAAGAAGAGAATCCGTGGTTATT
>NW_025200526.1:5873-6600 GCF_004010195.1 Chiloscyllium plagiosum | reverse complement strand
AGCAAACCTTCCTATCCAACTTTCACCTGCTGAGCAGATGACCTTAACTAATCTAAACATATTTGCCAATATTTGTCCCTTATCTCTCCGAACACTTGCTGTCTGCATACCCATTTACATGCCTTGAAGTCTTGTGAGTGCACCAAACTCTGCCACTAAATGTGGCAATTTATTCCACACGCACAAATATGTCTGTATTAAAAACAAGTGTCGCTCACATCCCTTTCAAATTGTACTGCTCTCACATTAAACCTATGCTATCTCGCTTTAAACTCACGTCACTTCTGAAAAAGTGTAGATTGACTATGTTCTCTGCTCGTCTACCTCATGATTTTGTAAACTTTTCTAAGGACATCCCTCAGGCCTGAAGCTCCGGGGAAAACTGTCGAAGAATATTCAGCTTCTCACTAATGTCCACACCGTGCAAACCTTTCAAATCGTTGTAAGTATTTTTTTTAATTGTGCGAAGGTATTCATAGAAAGTGCCAGGGGAAATTGCCTGAACTGAAGCGACGCTGAAAATTAATCTTGACAGGTTTGGCGCTTAGTTATCGTCAGGGATGTCGCTGAGTGGTTTAACGTAGGTAAAAACAATGAATGCAGATGCTGGAGACCAGATTCAGAATTAGTGGTGCTGAAGAGCGCATCAGTTCAGGCAGCCTCCGAGAAGCAGTAAAATCGACGTTTCGGGCGAAACCCTGTATTCCTGATGAAGGGCTTTCGCCTG
>NW_025200526.1:3683-5057 GCF_004010195.1 Chiloscyllium plagiosum | reverse complement strand
GCACAGAGCCTCAAATATTTCACATCAAGTATTGAGACCGACCATATACTGACAATATTACCATGAGAAACCATCCATAATTGACCTTGAGTCCACAGTGAGTAAGATGGTCACGTGCAGCAGGATGTGACCCCACCTCTACAAGCCCCTGCTGCCACCAGAAAGGGGCCACTGCAGTTTCAATCAGCGGCTTCCTGCCCAGCCCTGGGACACAGCTCATGGAAACTCCTTCCTCAGGAACGGCTGTTACCGTGTGAAAGGGTAACAAATTCTAATTCGAATTGGAAATAGCTTCAGAAGATTGTTCCTGTTTTTAAAACATTTTATAATCAGAATTCCTGTCTCGAATATTAGAAGTGGTAAACTTTGTAGGCAGGTAGAACAAAGAAAGTGTTGATTGTGAGGACTCTGTCTCTTCAGCAGATGGGATTCCCTCCACTCTAATCAGAAATGATTTGGTTTCCTGAGGTATTTTCCCGATTGATTTGCCGTCTGCCAGAGTGTTTAGTAATCAGTTCAGCGACCTAAGGATCAGGGTCAAAATATGAACATATTAATAGAGAATCGTAAATCCCGGGGCAAGGCCTAAATGGATTGTAATGGTCTGAAGGAATAAATCTGAGAATTGAAAGACATGAATAATGTTATTTGCAATGGGGAGGAATGAACGAGATTTTTGAAAATTGCCGTGTCAGCTGAACTAAACTCAGTATGAAATGATAAAATGAACCAACACCAATCCTGTCCTGGTTCGCACAGTCGGTAGAGCTTGAGACCTTTAATCTCAATGGTGTAGGGTCGAGACCCACGCAGGGCGCTGTTGTTTGCTAATCGGTTTACCGCTCTCCTTTAATGTTGCAAGAGCGAATTCGCTCGCTGAGGCAGGTTTTGTTGACACATTTTTTCCTCCGTTTTTGATCATCTCTTGGTTTCTGAGTGAAAACTGTCTCCATTGTACTGCAGGTGCAAGAGACAAGGTTATCAGTTCAGCCGAATATGCTATAAACGATGTCCCTTCCAAAATGTGAGGTACCATTCCAAACATGCCCCAACCAAAATGTCCAGAGACGTCGAATGCGAATGGCCACATGACAGTGACAGCTGCATGTCAAATGGTGCTGCAATAGAATTAACTGAATGAGAATGCTCGGATGGAAACCGAATGGAACTCTCCCTGAAATTTTCCCAATTCACTCGGTAAATGATGCTGTTGTGCACCCATATGGGTTTACGTCATGAACAGCTCATTGTCAGTAACACGGATGGGGGTGATGCAGGATAGTGAGGTTTCCGTGTGGGTCAGAAGTGATTTGTTCAAACAGGGAATTCAAACGTCCACAGAGCAGACATAGCTGATTGGTCCAGGATCACACT
>NW_025200526.1:0-3493 GCF_004010195.1 Chiloscyllium plagiosum | reverse complement strand
GACCAGAATGCATTGGAGGACAGTTAGAGCTTTCAGCCCATCTGGTCTGCCGCCATTCGGTCATGACTCATATCGTTCCCCAACCAATTTTCAGCCTTCTATCTGTGACACTTAGCTCCCCTGAATTTAGGATCCAGTCTTTTTCCCAGAGTGCGAATGAAACCGTCCCAACCATCTCCACATCTGCTGGCAGCTGTTACACCGTATCTGTGTGTGATCGAGCTCAATTTCAGTCCCACACAGCAAACACGTCTGTTCTGAGCAATGCAATCCCCGCTGCATGACAAATCGATCGGGTCTCTGACCCCACGGTTTTTCTGCGAGACAGTAGTTAGCTCCTTCACCACCCACGGCAAGGACCGGTGCTTCAAAATGTGGGGACAAAGAACGATAGGCACAGGAGTTTGTACAGGTTCGGTCGAAAGGGTTATTGTCAACTTCAGTGGAGTCCCTGCTTCAGAGTCAGGAAATGAAGATTTATTTCTCTTCTTGTGGCTAATCTGAATGAAAACCATTTTCTGCTTCCACAGAGAGTACAGACCAGGTTCTGCCAGAAGGAATCCAATGATTGATTGCATTCAACTGGAATCATAGAGTCATAGAGGTGTACTGCAGGGAAACAGACCCTTCGTTCAAACCTGTCCATGCTGACCGGAAATCCCAACCCAATTTGGTCCCTCTTGCCAGCACACAGCCCATATCCCTCCAAAACCTTCCTACTCAGAGACCATTTTAAATGCCTTTTAAATGTTGCAATTGGAGGAGCCTCCACCACATCCTCTGGCAGCCATGGCAGTACATACACGAATAAATTGTCACTGCAAATCCCCTCTAAGGATCTCGCCTTTCTGAGCTGAAACTATCTTGCTGTTCATTCAATGTCGCTATGTCTAATCCTTGGAACTCCCTCCCTATCGACATCATGGCTGTATCACTGTGTTGAGCACTTCGACGACGAAGTGAAGTAACTTACCATCTCAATCTCTTGAGTAATTATGGTTGCACAGTGAAGCCTATCCCAAAGAGTGACGTGCATTCTCCAGAATTTCGTTTGAAAAAGCCGCAGTTTCCAAGTGGACACACGAAAGTGGTCCGGAACAAGTGTAAAGTTTCGAAGGGAAAGTAGGATAAACTGAAAGTCAATGATGACTGGGATGCATGAGGCAGAAAGTGAGCGAGGAGCTGTTGGTACAAGGATCAATGTCAGTGCTAATGGTTTAGCCCTTACTGCCCATTTGTAACACCGACTCACACACCACTCCTGGTAAATTCACCACAATTACCCTGGTCTCTTGGTAAGAGTTTCCCTCTGAGCATATTCACGCGGTAAATCGGCCCAGGGATGATGAACGCATACTGTTTATCCTGTCAGGTTAAAGAGGTGAAGACATCCGTTTGAAATCAAAGCAAGAAGAGATTGACTCTTCCTGTACATTTTCAGTGGAGAGTCACCAGCTGTGAACCTCTTTCCTGCACAAGCGGACGTTGATATAAATTCTCATCGAGCAGCTTTATTACAAAAAGGTGGTCCGATTAACTGTGATCATATACTTAATTAAATGCCCTTATTGATTTGAAGAACAGTGTCTGTGGTTTCGTCAGTTAAAGTATATGGTAATAACCAGGCGTTCATGTTGTCAAATGCTGTCAAATGTTCTGTACATTGAAAGTTAATTGTTTAAACTTCTTGTAAAAGCCGTATTGTTTATCCAGCATCGCGAAAGTGACGGCTCAGCATGCTTCTTGTGTTTGAGCTCAGTCCGTTGTTATTTCGTGCTACCAAGCCCTACCGCCTGATGTGGACCCATGAATCTTTGGAGAGAAACTGCTTTTTTTCTGGTCTATTATGAATGCTATTTAGAATTGTAAATGCTCATAACGTTTTGTGTGAACAAATGTCACCTGATCTCAGACCTAAGTAACACAGACATTACTTGGAGACTGTGAGCCCAGTTCTACACACTCTGGCCGGGAGGGATGAGAAAGCCACGGACCAGGCTCCGATTTTAACACTTTTCCAAGAGTAGAAATGAAAAATGAGGGATATTGACAGACAGAGAGTGGGGGAATGTAGAAGAGAGTGAGATGGCACAGAGAGACAAAGGGAGGCAAACAGAAATTCTCCATTCACCATGGCTGCTCATCGACATAAAGGAGAAGAAAAAGGTAATGAAGGCCAGCCTTTCACCAACTCAGAGCAACAGCAACAACATTACAGCTTATAAAGGAATTTTGCATTTTTACAGATGACGTCTGTCAGCTAATGAGAGATTCTGGTAAGTATGCTGTTTCGCGAAGTGAAATTGACAATTACCCAGGCAATAAAACAATAAAAAGCATAAGTAGCCTGAATCTGTGACACGATACATTAAATCTCTTTGTCTTCACAGATGCTGTCAGGCCTGCAGAGTTTCTCTGTCAATTCCTGTTGTTGATTCAGATTTCCAGGATACGCACTTCTTTGTTTTATGCTAGTCTGAATCCTGTTTGTGACAATACTCTATTAATTGCCAGTTCCATACAAAATTCCCTGCTTTGGGAAGGTTGTCAACAACATAAATGGTCAGAGGAAATCCCCCATTGCTACAGCAGTGAGAACACTGAGTCCTTAACAGTAGACTTCCACGGAAAGTGAATCATGGCGCTATATGTTTTCTCAATGAATCCACTTTTACTTTTTTCATTTGTGATCATTTTAGCTGCACATCAGTTTCTTTCGTTCTTCAATTTCTGTCAGCTTGGAAAAGGCCTTTCCGCCCATCTGCAGTGCGGGTCATGGGACATTCATCTTTTCGAGTCCAGGAGCTACAATTTCTTGGAGGACCTTCTGCACTGCACCTCGGGTGGGGTGAGTGCGAGGTTGTACCACTATATTCACCTGTCTATAGATATCGAAGAAGGGTCTATCTATTCCTCACCACCAGGCTTCCTCATCGCTCTTCTGAATCTTGGTTATTATTACCCTTGCCATGGCAACTCCTTCTTTGATAACAGGAAACCGATATCCCGTGTCAGGTGTACCTGTAGCAGTGGTGGATACTACTCAGTGCCAGTAACTGGGTACACAAGGATCTCTGTGTAAATATTTATTGCCTTATTTATAGTCTTCCTGGTTACCAAACGGGCATGGGTGGCATGTAAAGGTCAACTTAACATCCTTGGTTAAGTTTATCGTCTGCGATTGTATCCCAGACACCCCTGCCTTCACGGCTCGTCCTGCCATGCAGCCCCATATTTCTATGAGTCTTCTAATCACTACTTACACTTATTTGGATCCGGTGTTGTCCGATGTCTCCTCAAGGTCAGCTACACGTTTGCAATGGCTGGCGTGTATCAACGTGGCTCTTTCGGCGATCTTAACAGCTGTCTGTGTTGTAGGGAGCCCTTGGAACGGTCCCAGGCAGCAATTCGCCTTCATGCTTTTGCTCCTGAAGTCTTTCACCACTATCCAGTCTTCAGATTCTAGATTGTGCATCTTTCCTTCTGCTGATTG
>NW_025200525.1:3931-6599 GCF_004010195.1 Chiloscyllium plagiosum | reverse complement strand
ACATCTCTTGGTTTGAAATACTGCATATGAAACTTATTTGGTGCTTTTTGGTATGTGTTATTATTTGGTGCTTATCTCGACTCTAACTCGGTATTTTATATTGAATGCCATGACTGATGAAGGCCAGTGTGCCGAAAAAGTTCTACCTGTGACTCCACTTTCAGAGAACTGTGAACATGTACTCCAAGATCCCTCTGTTCCACTACACTCCTTAAGGTCCTACCATTCACCATGAAATTCCTACCTTGATTTGACTATACAAAACGTAAGACCTCACACTTATCTATATTAAACTCCATTAACCTTAAACCTATGCCCTCTCATTTTGGACTCCCCCACCCAAGGGAAAAGACCTTGCCTATTTACCCTACCCATGTCCCTCATGATTTTATAAATGTCTTTAATGTCACCCCTCAGCCTCCAAAGCTCCAGGGAAAATAGCTCCAGTCTATTCAGCCTCTTCCTGTAGCTCAAACCCTCCAACCTGGCAGCATCCTTGTAAATGTTTTCTGAACCCTTTCAAGTTTCACAACACCCTTCCTGCAGCAGAAAGCACAGAATTGCATGCAGTATTGCAACAATGATGGAACCAATGTCCTCTCTGAAGAGGATTTTAAAAAAATATTTATAACTACATGCAAATCAGGTTAGTTGGGCATGACTTTCCCATAGCAGTTTGTTTTGGTTGTCCTTCAATAACCTATGCTTTATAATACAGAAGAAAATATTTTGAGGGATGGGATTGTTGCTAGCACGTCCAACATTTGCTCCCCATCCCTCATGGCCTTTGGACCGAGCAATTGGCTACATGCTTGAATGCAGTTGAGAGTCAATCACATTGTAGTAGGTCTGGAGTCACATGATGTGAGTGTGTGCACGCGTGTGTCGGGTTGTGAGTGGTAGATTTCCCTCCCTAAAAGAACACTTTCACAACACTCTGTAATGATTGGACAAAAACAACAGTTCTGGCAGCATCTATGAGGAGACGACAGTGTTACTGTTTTGAGTCCGGTGGCCCTTCAAAATTAGGCTGGATTCAAAACATTAACTGTTTTCTTTCCACAGATGCTGCCAGACCTGCTGCATTTCCCCAGCAATTGTGCCTTTTGTTGCTGATCTCCAACATCTGCAATTTATTGTCTTAGCCAATAATGGTTTTCTGGTTGCCAGTACAGAGACAAACTCTCACGTCATTGAAAATAAAGTCCACTAGCATCCATGATGGGATTTAAATTTTTGTTCTCAGAAGACCGAGGTCTCTGGGCTAATTAACCAGTATCACTAGATCACACTCTTCCCTTCACTGACAGTGACATTGACAATCTTGTCCTGAATAATTTTCTTTATTCATTCATGGAACGTGACACTTGGTTTCCCAAAAAATAACCAAGTGCCAATTCAGAGGGCAGTTAAGAGTCAACCACATGACTTTGGATCAAGAGTGTCACATTCACCAAACTGGGAAAGGACTGAAGATTTCCTTCCTGAAAAAAAGGTTATTGTGAACAAGATAGGTACTTATGACAATTGATAAGATCACCAAAGCAGCGATAAGTTTATATTCCAGATACATAAATTGATTTCAAATTGCCTCGGGGCCATAGCAGCATCAATTTGAAACTCCAGATGTTAAATCCAGGAACAATTCCCAAATGCCACCAACTCCCGACAATCTCTCGGCTTCCAAACATTGACTGGTCTGTAATTGCCAGTTGTATCCTTTTCCTCCTTACTATTTACGATTCAATTCAGCACATTGAGTTGACTCTGCCATTTACTCAGATCACGATTATTCTGGGAAACATTTACTCCATTTTGCTGCCATTTCCCCATAATCCTCAATTCACGTACTGATTAAAAAAAACTATCTCAGCCTTGAATGCACGTAACAACCCAGGCTCAACAGCCCTCTGTAGTATCAAGTTCCCCAGATTTACTGCCCTCAGGAGAAATTCCTATCTGTCCTAAACATGCAATCTCTTATTTGGAGGTTACTTCCTCTGGTCCCACTTTTGCACGTTTCGCCTGTCAAATCTCCTCAGAATCTTGTCCGTGACAATAAGGTTACCTCTAATTCTTCTAACTTCTAATAAGCACAGGCCCAACCTATTCAGTTCTCCTCATATGACATTTTTTCATCCTGGTATCATCATGGCCAACCTTCTCTTGACTGCCTCCAATGCCAATATATCTTTCCTCAGGTAAAGGGCCCTAAACTGTTCGCAGTATTCAGTTGTGGCCTGACTAATGCCTTACATAGGTTCACTATAACCTCCCTACATTTCTATTCTATTGAAAAGGCCAACCTCCCATTTGCCTCCCTGTTACTCACTGAAATTGGATGAAGAGATTCGTGGATGTGATTTCAAATCCCTCTATTCTAAAGCTTTCTCCATTTAATATTCAGTTCCTCACCTCCTGACAAACTGCATTACCTTATTTCCCCATCTACCAAGCTTTCGCTCATTTGCTTAACCTGTCTATATCCCTCTCCAGATAACTAATGTCATCCTCACCACCTGCTTTCACATCAACTGTCTCTTCTGCAAATTTAGCAATAGTACCTTCACTTTACTTATCCAAGTAATTCGTATATATATTGTAAATAATGTTGGCCCCAGCGCTGATCCCTGTGGTACACCACTAGTTACAAGTTGCCATCCTGAAC
>NW_025200525.1:2030-3200 GCF_004010195.1 Chiloscyllium plagiosum | reverse complement strand
CTGATTAATGTGAAATTAAATTTGACTGAAAATGTAAAATCGAGATGAGAGATAACAAATGGGGGAAGGGCAGAAGGCAAGAAATGCAGCATCATAGAAGGTGCTCCTCCAGGGAGTGTATTTTACCAACTACAACTGCTAAATATAAACAAACACTCTGACATGATCCTCCGGTTTTAATGTAAACCATACTCACATACAGGAGGTACCACTTAAATAAGTTAATAGATAAAAGCCTTGAGCAAATCCAGCCTCCAGCCGGGCCCCCCGCTTCTTGGAGCTCGGAGAGGGATTCCCACTCATTCATTCAACAGGAGGCGGCTCAATTTATTGTAATGGGCACGGAGGGTACAGTGGTCGTGTCTCATGTTGAGGAGGAAGCTGTTTCCTCTCATTCAACAGAAGAGGACCTATCTCCTAGAGTTTTTTTGTGGTGAAGCTGAAGTCTCCCATAGAGCCCTGAGGCTCAGGTTGAAATCCCACTGCTCCAGTGTGTGTAATAACATTACTGCCCAAGCCACGTGCCAATTGGCATAGGGATAAGAAAATTAGGGAATGAAACACGTCAACCTGTTCAATGCTATCTCCAATCATTTCACTTCCTGTCCATTCGTACTCCAGTAAGCCCAGCCTCGTTTAACGAAGGTTCTTTTTGAGAAGTTTAATCGGGCATTTTTGCACAAGTCAAGTTAAGAAAGCCGTGATCCCTCGCAAGACTGCGTGGAAGACAACAATTTTAATTCTCGGCGGGGAGGCTAAATTATGAATTCACTAATAGCCTCCTCTAATCGATGGTGTAGCCCAGGGCCATGCCTGTCTCTGTGGCGCAATTGGTCAGCGCGTTCTGCTGTTAACCGAAAGGTTGGTGGTTTGAGCCCACCCAGGCGCGGTGTTTTCGCTTTTCTTCCTTGGCTTCGAAGCTGAACGCTTTTAATGGGGTCAGGAAAATGATCCCCAAACGGAAATCCTCTCCACAAAGGGGTTTCTGAATTGAATTAATGTCGAACGTCAGGGACTGTGGATGCTGAGAAGCCGAGTCAAAAAGAGAAACTCGGCAGGTTTGACAGTACCTGTCGGAGAAAACAGAATTCTGAAATGTTGTCTCTGATTCTCTTTCCACAGATGTTGCCTGACCTGCTGAGTTCCTCCTGCAATTTCTCGTTTTGTTTT
>NW_025200525.1:0-1171 GCF_004010195.1 Chiloscyllium plagiosum | reverse complement strand
CTTTCCCCAACTCAACGCCTCAACCACTGCGGCTCCTGGGAGTGGAAAGGAAACAATCACCAAAACCCAGTCTTAGCTTTGTGAATCTTCAGAAAATCAGCAAACGTTCATCCCTTCGGATTTTCTATCTTGGGCTGACAGGGATGGGTTTTGTCACTCTTTTGTAGGACATTGCAAGTGGATGTTTTGCAGAAAAGCACCACAATGCAATCTGATTAATCAGGACCTGATGTTTTCGGTCTTTGAATGTAAGTGTTGTGCTCCAGAACTTTGTTGTTCACAGTTTATAATACTTATCTTCCTGTTCACTTTGTTCACTTATCGAAAATGTTTAAGTTGCGTCTTGTAATCCTTTCACTGTCTGCTAATGAGGATAGCGTTTACCTAAATTCCTCAAGCTAATTTCACGAGACAGCTTTTCCAGTTCAAAAGCCAACTGTTAATGATGGCTCTGTTTCTTGTCACGTATCCAATTTCAGATCGATGTTGTTAATGTCCCTTTTATTCCTTCAGATCCAGGTTTCGCTCACAGGGCTAGAACAGAACTGTCACCAAAACAATTTACTAATCTACGTTCATCCTACCGATTGTATTAGCATCATCAACACTTCTCATCAAAATAACTCGAGAGACTTTCATCACAATTTTCTGTGAACAGTTCTACATTAGCTTTGCTGAATGAACCCCAAATTTCTTGAAGTGGCTCCTTATTTTCGGCCCTGATTATTCATCTCCCTATGCATGGGAATGGATCCTTCCCACCCGCTCTATCTCTCATCAATGTGTGTAGTTCAGTTCGATCTCCCATCAGCCTCCTCTGTCCTGATCAAATCCAGGGGAACAGGATACGTTAGGCCTATGGCGCGGACAGGACAAGCCCAATACTCACCTTTCCTGTTAGAACCATTCCATGAGAAATTTTACACCACAACTTTGGGCGTGTAGTTGTGGCCGAACACTTAAGGTGTTGGCGTAGAGATCCTTTGGGGCTCCCCCGCCCAGGGTGGTAACCTGCTGACTGTGCTTTCTTCGCTGGCGATTTTAAATGACTTCCTGATGGTTACATTATCGCTCAAACTTCACAAAACCCGTCTCAATTAAGTCACGTTTTCTCATGTCTGGGAATTGATTGCCATGTAGGAAACTCGGGTTCTGAACAAACAACGTACCA
>NW_025200524.1:5589-6598 GCF_004010195.1 Chiloscyllium plagiosum | reverse complement strand
CGCTTCGGCGGGTCGGTGTGGACTCGTTGGGCCTGTTTCCACACTGTAAGTAATCTAATCTAATCTAATCAAAACTGGTGTCAGTTGCGGGAGCACATCAAAGATGCCGAGCACGGAAAATGACCCTACTATCGAACCTGTCTCTGCTGAACAGATAACCGAAATTAATTGAACCATATTTGCCAAAATGTGTTCCTTATCTCTCCGAACGCCCTCCTGTCTATATACCCATTCGGATGCCATTGAATTTGCCTTCAATGTGGCAAATCATTCTACACACACAAAAATGTCTGGGTGACCTCGCTGAGTTTCTGCATGACACCATGACCAAACTTTGGGCCAAAGTTGGAAAATGCGATTAGACTAGATGGCTCTCTGATTAGCCGCAATGCACAAAGGGCGAAATGGCCTTTTCCCACCTTGTAAATCTTCGAAGTCAAGTTGAAAATAATCTGCAACGAAAATGTTCTTGTGAGGATTTACTTGTGAGGATTCGACACTCTCAGCACCGTGGCCCGGATCGTATTCCCGCTCATGGAATGGTTGTATTCTTCAGCAAACATATCGGTGTACCAGTACTTCTGCCGATTTTCCGATGCTGGCAGATAATTGGTTTTGTCCAAAACATTATGAAGGTTAACATAAAACAAATAGCTGCAGTAGCTGGAAATCTGAGCCAAAAACGAAAATTGTTTGCGGAACGCAGCAAGACTGGCAACAGAAACGTCGACTTTCCTGCTCCTCGGATGCTGCCTGACCTGCTGTGCTTTTCCAGCATCATTCTGATCTAAAATCTGGTTTCCACCATCTGCAGTCCTCACTTTTACATCGTTCCTTCAGTGTCCCTGGTTCCCAATTCAAGAACTCCATCTCTAGCGGTTTCATGTCTGTACCTCCACGCTGAGGATTTGAAGCGTGAAGAAAAGTAACTCACCCCCACCATCTCTGGGGTAATTAGGGACTGAAAATGAAACGTGTCACATTGAAATATATCTACATGCGAATTAAT
>NW_025200524.1:0-5412 GCF_004010195.1 Chiloscyllium plagiosum | reverse complement strand
GTTGTGTGTGGAGTCAGAGGAGATAGGGGAAGCACTAAATAAATATTTTGCGACAGTGTTCGCTATAGAAAATGAAAATGTTGGCGTCTTGACTAGAAGAGATTGAGGTTCACAAGGAAGAGATATTAGAAATACTGCAGAGTGTGAAAATAGATAAGTCAGCTGGGCCGGATGGGATCTATCTGATGTTGTTTAGCAAATGCACTGCAAAAAGGTACAAATCAAGCTGATGGTAACAACGGCTCGTTTTGAGCCGCTAATTTACAGTGAAGTGGTGGCGCCAATAAAAGGTGTCACGCATCCCGTCTAATTCCACGTCCAGAGCTCGAAATGACCGGAGGTCTCTCGCTGAGTATCTGCAGGGTCTTGCTTGGACGACACCATGACACTTCTTCACTGGAGTGGATCATGAAATCGCGTCGTGACTGTGAATAAAACGATGAAAACTTCCAGCAGAGAAGGAGGCGACCCTGAAGCAGGCAGCTGAGGACAAATGTTTCTCCTTTGCCAGTGAAAGGTACTGCTTCACAAATTGGAAACTTCGAAGTGAAGCAATGTTGGTGATTATCTTCGCTGCTTGTTCACCTTTTTAATTCTGATTCCGTGAAAGTCCATGGCATTACATATCGACATTCTGCCAACGCTCGGCTTGTTTCTTGGGCCAGTGGCGTAATGGATAACGCGTCTGACTTGTTTCGCTTTATCCGTGGTCTACGTTGACGCTCCCCTGTGAAGTCCTGGCGGGACGTCGCCTCTGTGCTTCCGCATTTAAAACTTGCATTTGTCCTATTGTCCATTTCAAATTCCAGCTCTCCACAACGGACACCTCCGTCAGTTTGGGGGTATCTTACTGTGTGTCTCCCTCTGTGGGTGAAAACGAGCATGAGTTCCTCAAAAGAGTTACAATTCGTTGTGGAAGTGTCATACTTCTGCCCCGTTATTGTGCCATTTAAGAACACAGTGATATCCTCATTGACATTTGCCCTGGAAACATTAGAACACACGAGACGTTGGGCCAAAGTTGGAAACAGCGACTAGAATAGATGGCTCTCTGATTAGCCTGAATGCACACGGGCGGAATGGCCTTTTCCCACTTTGTAAATCTTCGAAGACAAGTTGAAACTGATCTGCAACGAAAATGTTCAGAAAGGGTGTTTTATTTACACCAAATACTATATTATCTATCGCCTTGTCTTGTTATTTACTTGTGAGGATTCGGTCCTCTTAGCACCATGGCCCGGATCGTATTCCCGCTCATGGAATGGTTGTATTGTTCAGCAAACATATCGGTGTACCAGTACTTCTGCCGATTTTCCGATGCTGGCAGGTAATTGGTTTTGTCCAAAACATTATGAAGGTTAACATAAAACAAATAGCTGCATTTTCTGGAAATCTGAGCCAAAAACGAAAATTGTTTGCGGAACGCACCAGGACTGGCAATAGAAAAGTCGACTTGCCTGCTCTTTGGATGCTGCCTGACCTGCTGTGCTTTTCCAGCATCACTCTGATCTAAAATCTGGTTTCCAGCATCTGCAGTCCTCACTTTTGCCTAGTTCCTTCAGTGTCGTTGGTTCCCAATTCAAGAACTCCATCTCTAGCGGTTTCATGTTTGTACCTCCGTGCTGAGGAGTTGAAGAGTGAAGAAAAGTAACTCACCCCCTCCATCTCTGGGGTAATTAGGGACGGAAAATGAATCGTGTCACATTGAAATATATCTAGATGCGACTTAATCTTTGTCTTTTATTGGGAACCGTCTCTTTCATTGTAACCATCAGGAAAGACCATTTCGTTCGCCAGAAAAAGAAATGAATATGTCACTAACCTTTGTTTGCTTCAGGTCCAAGAATACCCAGATCAATAGCTCCCTTGCTTACCTCTGCTGGTCATGTTCGCAAAGAGATATAGAAAATTGCCAAGTGTGATTTTCCTTTCAATCAATAATTTTGACTCAGTTTGGCTGCAAATATCTTTTCCGACCTTTGTGCTTTTCTTCTTTTATATTGGTGTCTCGCACCTTACAAATGACAGCAAAGGTATGAAAGGAGATGGAAGCATTTAGCTCATCAAGTCAGCGAGAGCTTTCAATGAGATCACGGCTGATTTGGTCAATGCTCAACCCGGCTGCGCTGTCTGTAGTCATGGTCGAGTGGTTAAGGCGATGGTTTAAAAATCCATTGGATTTTCCCCCATGTAGGTTCGAATCCTGCTGACTACATTATGAATGCTTTCCTGCTGGAACAATTTTCGCACAAAGTTCAGAAAACCTATTCTGCAAACCAGGCCGGTAATTTGATTCGACTTGGGAAACTCGAGTTCTTCATCAGAAATGTTCCATATTTAAAAGATTATCTCTGTTTCTCTTTCCAGATACACTGCTCGACACATCAGGTTTCTGCAGTTGTTATTGAACGTCCTAAGCAGAAGTGCTGCTTTTCATTAGATTCCTTTAATCCCTGTCCTGTGTTCTCTGACTCGGGTCAGTGGCAACACTTCCTCCTGCTCGTCAAAGTGCTCATTCCCCACCGCCTCCTCTCCCATCATTACAAACCACCGCAGGAAATTGCCACTTAACCATCTTTGTTCCAAAGTGAAACTCACCAGCCTCGGGAATCTGTCCACCAAACGGGACTTCTCATCCCTGGACATGGTGCAAGCCAGAGGATTGTGAAGAGATACTGTGAAAATATTGTCAGTTGAAGTTGGATAAATGTTTAAGAAGCAAACCAAGCAATTTAGGCTCCAGCTTTGGAAATCATGAGAAACTCTTTGGGAAATGGAATCAGAGGACGATGAGTAGAGGACTGAGTAAAGGACGGGACATTGACTCTGATGTTCTCGGGACATGAACTGATCTGAGATACTGAAAGAATTCTCGCTCACGTACGTGAGGAATGCAAACTTCATCTGGACTCTGGGACAGTGAAAAACTCAAGACAATATTCAAATATTGACTGGGATCACTACAGTACGAGTACGATAGATGGGTCGGTTTTAGCGCAGTGTGTGCAGGAGGGCTTCCTAACACAGTATGTAGACATGCCTTCAAGGGACGAAGCCACTTTCGATTTAGTACTGTGTAACGAGCCTGGCCAGCTTTTAGATTTGGACGTAGGTGAGCACTTTGGAGACAGCGATCACAATTCTCTCAGGTTAACTTTCGTGATTGAAAGGGATAGGTGTACTCCACGGAGCAAGAGGTTCAGCTGGTGGAAGGGAAATTACGGTGCAATGAGGTAAGATTTTGAAAGGGTATAATGTGGAAGGAAACTGCAGGGGGTGAGCACATTAAAATGTGGAGCTTATTCAAGGAAAAGCTCCTGTGTGTCCTAGATAAGTTTGTACCTGTCAGGCAAGGAGGAAGATATATAACGCGTGAGCCGTGGTTTACTAAGGAAGTGGAATCCCTGGTCAAGAAGAACAAGAAGTCTTATGTTAGGACAAAATGTGAAAACTCCCTTAGAGCGCTCGAGGGTTCCAACGGTATCAGGAAAGACCTAAAAAGAGAGCTGAGAAGAGCCAGGGGAGACATAAGAAGTTGTTGGCAGATAGGTTCAGGGTTAACCCTAAGGCATAGATATGCCAGGAATAAAAGAATGACGAGAGTTAAATTTGGGACAATCAAGGATAATAGTGGGAAGTTGTGTGTGGAGTCAGAGGAGATAGCGGAAGTGCTAAATAAATATTTTTCGACAGTGTTCGCTATAGAAAATGAAAATGTTGGCGAGGAAGATACTGAGATACTTGCATCTAGAGTAGTAGAGATTGAGGTTCACAAGGTTTAGGTGATAGAAATACTGGAGAGTGATATCACAGACAAGTCCCCTGGGCCGGATGGGATCTGTCCTAGGATCTTCTGGGAAGAAAGGGAAGAGATTGATGAGCCTTTAGCGTCGATTGTCAAATCATCGTTGTCTACAGGAATAGTGCCTGTGGAATGGAGCAGAGCATATGTTGTTCCCGTGTTCAAACAGTGTCGTAGAGACAACCCTGGTAATTACAGACCAGTGAGTCTCACTGCAGTTGTTGGTAACGTGTTGGAAAAGGTTATTATAGATAGGATTTGTGACCATCTAGAAAAGAATAATCTGATCAGGGACAGTCAGCACGGTTTTGTGATGGGTCGGCCTTGCCTAACGAATCTTATTGACTTTTTTTGACAAAGTGACCAAACAGAGAGAGATGACAGTAAACCGGTTGATGTGGTGTATATGGGTTTCAGAAAGTTGTTCGATAAGGTTCACCACAATAGGCTATTATACAAAATGCGCTGGAATGGAATTGTGGGAGAGATTGCAGCTTTGATCAGTAATTGGCTTGCCAACAGAAAACATTGTTGTAGTTGATGGAACATGTTCTTCTTGGTGTCCAGGTACTGGCGGCGTACCACAAGGGTCGGTGTTAAGTCCACTGCTGTTACATGAGATCTAACCTTGCCAATCAGTCTCCCATGGGGAACATTGTTGAACGCCTTACTGAAGTCCATATAGATCACATTTACTGCTCTGCCCTCATCAATTTTCTTTGTTATTTCTTCAAAACACTCAATCAAATTTGTGAAACATCATTTCCCACGCACAAAGCCATGTTAACTGTCCCGAATCAGTCCTTGTCTTTCCAAATACATGTACATTCTGTTCCTCAGGATTCCCGCCAACAATTGAAGTATTCTTGGCAGATGCAGTTTCATGTCGGGAATGCGAGGTCATATACTTTGTTGGGAAGAATCAAAAGACACGCTACTATTAAAATCGATAGAAACGCAAAAGATGTGCCGTGCAGAGGAGTCTCGGTGTTCTTATACATGAAACGAACAAAGGTTAATCACATATTTATTTCTTGCTGGCAAAAGAAAGCTCACAATTAAAGTGATGGTTTCCAAAAAAATAGGAAAATTAAGTCACCAGGAGAGTAATCAATTACCAAGATATCCCTCGTAATGTTTTATGGGACATGTGGGATTTTTTGTTGAAGGTTCTCCAAACGTTTTTACAATGGAACCGAGAGTTTTCGATGGGAAATTTAGATCACGCATGACTATTGCCATTTTTGTCACTCACACACAATATTTTTTCCTTGTACGATTTATTTCGCTTTGTGGTTACTGCGAGTGGGCTTGTAAACGACACATGCTTGTGAGTTCATTCCTCACTGTTCTTCAACTCCAGCCAAACAGACTTTACATCCTTATTTCCTGAATCAAGGTAATCTCGAACCATTGCATAAATCTCATTAAAAGTTCGATATTTCACAGGCCTCTGTATATCATCTTACAAAATTAATTGACCCTTTACTGTATTGCAGTTGCGCATAAGAGAAAAATAGCATCGAGAATGGTGGACCTCCGGTTCACACATCCGTTATTGAAGCGAAAATGCAGATTACGGCCCATAATACGATCGTGGAAGCATGTGC
>NW_025200523.1:4051-6598 GCF_004010195.1 Chiloscyllium plagiosum | reverse complement strand
CACTGGAAGTGTGCTTTACTCTGCATCTAACCCCAACTGCCCCTGCACTGGAAGTGTGCTTTACTCTGTATCTAACTCCCTGTCCCTGCACTGGAAGTCTGCTTTTCTCTGTATCTAACCCCTTGTCCCTGCACTGCGAGTCTGCTTTATTCTGTATCTAACTCCCAGTCCCTGCACTGGGAGCCTGCTTTACTCTGTATCGAACACACGGTCCTGCACTGGGACTGTGCTTTACTGTGTATCTAAACCCCGGTCCCTGCACTGGGAGAGTGCTTTACTCTGTACCTAACGCCCTATCCCTGCACTGGGAGTCTGATTTACTCTGTACCTAACTCCCTGTCCCTACACTAGGAGTGTGCTTTACTCCATATCTAAATCACTGTCCTGCACTGGGAGTGTGCTTTACTCTAACCCCCTGTCCCTGCAGTGGGACTCTGTGTTACTCTGTATCTAACCTCCAGTCCCTGCACTGGGAGTGTGCTTTATGCAGTATCTAACTCATTGTCCCTGCACTGGGAGTCTGCTTTACTCTGTAGCTAACTCACTGTCCCTGCACTGGGAGTGTTATTTACTCTGTATCTAACTCACTGTCCCTGCACTGGAACTCTGTTTTACTCTGTATCTAATCCCCAGTACCTGCACTGGAAGTGTGCTTTACTCTGCATCTAACCCGCTGCCCCTGCACTGGAAGTGTGCTTTACTCTGTATCTAACACCCTGTCCCAGCACTGGGAGTCTGCTTTACTCTGTATCTAACACCCTGTCCCTGCACTGGGAGTCTGCTTTAATCTATTTATAACTCCCTGTCCCTGCACTGGGAATGTGCTTTACTCTGTATCCTACTCCCTGAACCTGTACTGGGAGTGTGCTTTACTCTGTATCTAACTTCCTGTCCCTGCACTGGGTGCCTGCTTTACTCTCTATCTAACTCCCTGTCCCAGCACTGGGAGTCTGCTTTACTGGGTATCGAACACACTGTCCTGCACTCAGACTGTGGTTTAATCTGTATCTAAAGCCCGGACCCTGCACTGGGAGTGTGCTTTACTCAGTGTCTAACTCCCTGTCACTGCAGTGGGAGTGCGAATAACTCTATATCTACCTCCCTGTCCTGTAATGGCAGTGTGCTTTACTCTGCATCTAACTCCCTGTCCCTGCACTAGTTGTGTGCATTGCTCTGGACCTAACTCCCTGTCCCTGCACTGGGAATGTGCTTTACTCAGTTTCTTCCTCCCTGTCCATGAACTGGGAGTTTGCTTTACTCTGTATCTAACTCGCTGTCCCTGCACTGGGTGTGTGCATTACTCTGTACCTAACTGCCTGTCCCTGCACTGGGAGTCTGCTTTACTCAGTGTCTACCTCCCTGTCCATGAACTGGGAGTCTGCTTTACTCTGTATCTAACCCCCTGTCCCTGCAATGGGACTCTGCATTCACTCTGTATCTAACTCCCAGTCTCTGCACAGGGAGCATGCTTTACTCTGTGTGTAACTCCCTGTCCCTGCACTGATTGTGTGCATTACTCTGTATCTAACTCCCTGTCCCTGCACTGTGACTCTGCTTCACTCGGTATCTAATCCCCAGTCCCTGTACTGGCAGTGTGCTTTAGGCAGTATCAAACTCCCTGTCTCTGCGCTGTGACTGTACTTTACTCTGTATCTAGCCCTCTGTCCCTGCACTGGGAGTGTGCATTACTTTGTATCTAACTCACAGTCCCAGCACTGGGAACCTGCATTCCTCTGTATCTAACTCCCTGTCCCTGCACTGGGAATGTGCTTCAAGCTGTATCAAAAACCTGGTCCCTGCACTGGGAGTGTGTTTTATTCAGTGTCTACCTCCCTATCCCAGCACTGGGAGTCTGCTTTACTCTGTATTTAACCCCCTGGCACTGCACTGGGAGTCTGCTTTATTCTGTATCTAACTCACTGTCCCTGCACTGGGAGTCTGCTTTACTCTGTATTTAACCCCCTGGCCCTGCACTGGGAGTCTGCTTTACTCTGTATCTAACTCCCTGTCCCTGCACTGGGAGTCAGCTTTAATCTATATGTAACTCCGTGTCCATGCACTGGGAGTCTGCTTTACTCTGTATATAACTCCCTGTCCCTGCACTGGGAGTGTGCTTTACTCTGTACCTAACTCCCTGTTCTTGAAGTGGGAGTCTGCTTTACTCTTTATCTAACTCCCTGTCCCTGCACTGGGAGTGTGCTTTGCTCTGTATCGAACTCCCTGGCCCTGCAATGGGAGTGTGCTTTACTCTGTGTCTAATTCCCTGTCCCTGTACTGGGAGCCTGCTTTACTCTGTATCTAACTCCCTGTCCCTGCACAGGGAGTGTTCTTTACTCTGTATTTAACTCCCTGTTCTTGAAGTGGGAGTCTGCTTTACTCTGTATCTAACTCCCTGTCCCTGCATTGGGAGTGTGCTTTACTCTTTATCTAACTCCCTGTCCCTGCACTGGGAGTGTGCTTTGCTCTGTATCGAACTCCCTGTCCCTGCACTGGGAGTCTGCTTTACTCTGTATATAACTCACTGTCCCTGCACTGGGAGTGTGCTTT
>NW_025200523.1:0-3449 GCF_004010195.1 Chiloscyllium plagiosum | reverse complement strand
TTACTCTGTATCTAACTCCCTGTCCCTGCACTGGGAGGGTGCTTTACTCTGTATCTAACTCCCTGTCCCTGCACTGGGAGTGTGCTTTACTCTGTATCAATCCCCTGTCCCTGCACGCGGAGTATGCTTTGCTCTGTATCTAACTCCCTGTCCCTGCACGGGGAGTGTTCTTTACTCTGTATCTAACTCCCTGTTCTTGAAGTGGGAGTCTGCTTTACTCTGTATCTAACTCCCTGTCCCCTGTACTGGGCATGTGCTTTATTCTGTATCTAACTACTTCTCCCTGCACTGGGGGTATGCTTTACTCTGTACCAAACTCCCTGTCCCTGAACTGGGAGTGTGTATTACTCTGTATCTAACTCCCTGTCCCCTGTACTGGGCATGTGCTTTATTCTGTATCTAACTACTTCTCCCTGCACTGGGGGTATGCTTTACTCTGTACCAAACTCCCTGTCCCTGAACTGGGAGTGTGTATTACTCTGTATCTAACTCCCTGTCCCCTGTACTGGGCATGTGCTTTATTCTGTATCTAACTACTTCTCCCTGCACTGGGGGTATGCTTTACTCTGTACCAAACTCCCTGTCCCTGAACTGGGAGTGTGTATTACTCTGTATCTAACTCCCTGTCCCTGCAGTGGTAGTCTGCTTTACTCTGTATCTAACTCCCTGTCCAATCACTGGGTGTGTGCTTTACTCTATATCTAACACCCAGTCCATGCACTGGGACCATGCTTTACTCTGTGTCTAAGCCACTGTCCCTGCACTGGTAATGTGGTTTACTCCGTATCTAACTCCCTGTCCATGCACTGGGAGCCTGCTTTACTCTGTATCTAACCCCCTGTCCATGCACTGGGAGTGTGTATTGCTCTGTATCTAAATTCCTGTCCCCACACTGGGTGTGTGGTTTATTCTGTATCTAACCCCCTGTCCCTGCACTGGAAGTGTGCTTTACTCTGTATCTAACTCCCTGTCCCTGCACTGGGAGGGTGCTTTACTCTGTATCTAACTCCCTGTCCATTCACTGGGTGTCTGCTTTGCTCTGTATCTAACCCCTGTCCCTGCACTGGGAGTGTGCTTTACTCTGTATCTAACTCCCTGTCCATGCACTGGGAATGTGCTTGACTCTGTATCTAACCCCTTGTCCTTGCACTGTGTGTGTGCTTTACTCTGTATCCAACTCCCTGCACTGGGAGTGTGTTTTACTCTGTATCTAACTCCCTCTCCCCTGTACTAGGAGTGTGCCTTACTCTGAATCTAACTCCCTGTCCCTGCACTGGGAGTGTGCTTTACTCTGAATCTAACGCCCTGTCCCAGCACTGGGAGCCTGCTTTACTCTGTATCTAACTCCCTGTCCCTGCACTGGGAGTGTGCCTTACTCTGAATCTAACTCCCTGTCCCTGCACTGGGAGTGTGCTTTACTCTGTATCTAACTCCCTGTCCCTGCACTGGGCGCCTGCTTTACTCTGTATCTTACACCCGGTCCCTGCACTGGATGTCTGCTTTAATCTGAATCGAACGCCATGTCCCCGCAGTGGGAGTGTGCCTTACTCTGTATCTCAGCCCTTGTCCTTGCACTGGGAGTGTGCTTTACTCTATATCTAACTCACGGCACGCAGTGGGAGTCTGCTTTACTCTGTATCTAACTCACTGTCCCTGCACTGGGTGTGTGCTTTACTCTGTGTCTAACTCCCTGTCCCTGCACTGGGAGTGTGCTTTACTCTGTATCTAACTCCCTGTCCCTGCAGTGGTAGTCTGCTTTACTCTGTATCGAACTCCCTGTCCCTGCAATGGGAGTATGCTTTACTCTGTGTCTAATTCCCTGTCCCTGTACTGAGAGTGTGCTTTACTCTGTATCAATCCCCCTGTCCCTTTACTGGATGTCTGTTTTAATCTGTATCGAACTCCCTGTCCCTGTAATGGGAGTATGTTTTACTCTGTGTCTAACTCCCTGTCCCTGCAGTGGGAGTCTGCTTTACTCTGTATCTAACTCACTGTCCCTGCACTGGGAGTCTGCTTTACTCTGTATCTAACGCCCTGTCTCTGCACTGAGAGTTTGCTTTACTCTGTATCAAACGCCCTGTCTCTGCACTGGGAGTCTGCTTTACTCTGTATCTCACTCCCTGTCCTTGCACTGGGAGTATGTTTTACTCTGTGTCTAACTCCCTGTCCCTGCACTGGGAGTGTGCTTTACTCTGTATCTAACTCCCTCTCCCCTGTACTGGGACTGTGCCTTACTCTGAATCTAACTACCTGTGCCAGCACTGGGAGTGTGCTTTACTCTGAATCTAACGCCCTGTCCATGCACTGTGAGTCTGCTTTACTCTGTATCTAACAACCTGTCCCTGCATTGGGAGTGTGCTTTTCCCTGTATCTTACTCCCTGTCCCTGCACTGGGAGAGTGCTTTACTCTGTATCTAGCTCCCTGTCCAAGCATTGGGAGTCTGCTTTGTTCTGTATCTAACTCACTGTCCCTGCACTGGGTGTGTGCTTTAGTCTGTATCTAACTCCCTGTCCCTGCACTGGGAGCCTGCTTTACTCTGTATCTTACACCCGGTTCCTGCACTGGATGTCTGCTTTAATCTGAATCAAACGCCATGTCCCCGCAGTGGGAGTGTGCTTTACTCTGTATCTCAGCCTTTGTCCTTGCACTGGGAGTGTGCTTTACTCTATATCTAACTCACGGCACTGCGTGTGTGGTTTACTCTGTATCTAACTCCCTGTCCCCTGTACTGGGCATGTGCTTTGCTCTGTATCTAACTACTTCTCCCTGCACTGGGTGTGTGCTTTATTCCATATCTAAGCACCTGTCCCTGCACTGGGAGTGTGTTTTACTCTGTATCTAACTCCCTGTGCCTGCACTGGGAGTGTGTTTTACTCTGTATCCAACTCCCTGTCCCTGCACTGGGAGTCTGCTTTACTCTGTACCAAACTCCCTGTCCCTGAATTGGGAGTGTGCTTTACTCTGTATCTAACCCCCTGTCCCTGCACTGGGAGTGTGCTTTACTCTGTATCTAACTCCCTGTCCCTGCACTGGGAGTGTGGTTTGGTCTTTATCGAACTTCCTGTCCCTGCACGGGGAATGTGCTTTACTCTGTATCTAACCCCCTGTCCCTGCACTGGGAGTATGTATTACTCTGTATCTAACTCCCTGTCCCTGCAGTGGGAGTGTTCTTTCCTCTGTATCTAACTCCCTGTTCTTGAAGTGGGAGTCTGCTTTACTCTGTATCTAACTCACTGTCCCTGCACTGGGAGGGTGCTTTACTCTGTATCTAACGCCCTGTCCCTGCACTGAGCGTGTGCTTTACTCTGTATCTAGCTCACTGTCCCTGCACTGGGAGTGTGCTTTACTCTGTATTTAACATCCTGTCCCTGCACTGGGAGTGTGCTTTACTCTGTATCTAGCTCACTGTCCCTGCACTGGGAGTGTGCTTTACTCTGTATCTCACTCC
>NW_025200522.1:5215-6597 GCF_004010195.1 Chiloscyllium plagiosum | reverse complement strand
TTGGTGTCTGTAGGACTTCTGGTGAGGGGAGGGTCATTTAAATCTGAAAGGGGAGGTTGAGGGAGCATTAAAAGCACTCACTGGGCTGAGGCATGGCAGATGGAGTTTAACTTGTAAAAATCTGAGGTATTGTATTTTGGTTCAACAAACCAAGAGATTTGCGTATACAATTAATTTTAGTGTGTTGTTAGAGTTATAGAACACAGTGATCCAAGAAAGTAGGTATATGTTTTTGAAGGTTGGGGCATATATAGACAGGGTGCTTTGGGTTACTTCATTGCTCAGGTCATTGACTTTAAAAGTTGGGATTGCTGAGATTGTGCCAGATATTGATAAAGCCTCTTCCATTGTACTGTGTGCAGTGCTGTTATAGGAAGGATATTATCAAGCTGGAGTGTTCAGAGGAGATTTCCCAGAATGTTGCCAGCATCACCTCATCTTCTGCCTCAGGAGCCTACAAACACACGGCATGAACATTGGATTCACTGATTTACAAATCTCCCCTCACCCACCCAGATCCCAGATCCAACCCTTTGACTCATATCCGCCCTCTCGAGGGGACCTACCCGTCCATCTTCCTTCCCACCTATCCACTTCACACTCTCCACCGACCTATCACTATCACCTCCTACCATCGTCCACGTAGCGCCTACCTTTCCCCTAGCCTCACCCCCACCAGCCTCTTTCCCCCTTCGCAGTTCTGAAGAAGGGTCCTGTCTGAAATGTTGACTGTCTTGCTCCTCGGATGCTGCCTGACCTCTAATGCATTTTCCACCGCCACATTTTATCAACACTAAATTCTCCAGCATCTGCAGTCACGATTGTCTCTTAGGTACAAATCCAGGCTAACATAATGCCGTCTGTCTGCTTTAACCCCACGTTGTCTTAGGAACATTTTTTCTTCAGATCATGGACTATCAAAGTTCTCTCATACTGATACTGTAATATCTGAGCAGTAGTTGTAGGATATATGTTTCCATTTATAAACAGAGAAGCATGTTGATGTTTCGATAAACCTCCTGGATTGCTCCCATATACAAGGCAGATTGAATGGTAACACTCAATTGATCTACCAACCCCAACATTTGTTCCCTCAGTCATCCTCACATATCCCATCCAGAATATGTAAATTTTAATCTTTGTTGTGTTTTAATAAAACAGTATTGAACTGTATTCCATGTGTTACCCCAAAGTATGAGCGAGAGGATCACTGACAGCACTAACAGGGATCAGCAGCTCCAGAGACAGGGGGAGAAGAGTTCAGAATCTGAGAACATTAGACTGGAATGTTCCAACAACGGACAGGAGTATATCCTCAGGTCGTTACTGGCTTTCCCAGCCTTGGATATCAATAGCATCAGGGATCCAGGATATCCTTTGAA
>NW_025200522.1:0-2930 GCF_004010195.1 Chiloscyllium plagiosum | reverse complement strand
TCGTCCCATGCAACAGGTTCAAGCGACTGAATGAGCTCTGCTGTTCCTGTTTCACAGTTCGATGTACTAACTAGACCCCTCCTCTTCCTATGGAACAGCCAGGAGAATTGAATGTGTTGTCACTCGTCCTGTTCAGTTGTTGCGATGGACTGAATGGCTTCCACATATCCGTGTGTAACCAGCTTTAGATGCTGAATGAGCTTATCTTTTAACTGTGGAAATGTGTAGTGCCTGGCCGTGCTGTTACATGAATGTTACTTTAACAGCACAAACCGGAATGCTGTCCGGGTCTTGCTGCACATGGACATAAACTGGTTCAGGAGCTGGGGAGGAGACAAAATGGCGTAGGGGTGCTGGGGTGGGGGTGCAGACATTGATGAAGCAGCTGAAAATGTCTGTGCTGAGGAAACTACCCTGAGGATATCCTGAAGAGATGTCCCAGGACTGAGAGGATGTCGGCCACCGACCACAAGCATCTGCCTTTGTGCTCTGAAAGACCCCAAGCAGTGGGCAGGTTACACATGATTCCCATTAAGCTCAAATAAGTAGATGGTCCCGATGACATCCTCTGTCAAAAACTGCCTTGATATGACGGCCATTCACTCTTTTCTGGGCCCCTGTGTTCCGCTCTGTTTCATATCAATAGGTGACGGTGTAGGTATGGGGAGAGATTTGCTCTCACAGAGGGTAATGAACGTGAGGAATTATCTGGTCGAGAGAGCAAGGAGAGCGACATCACTGAAAGTATTTAAAGAGGAGGTAGATGGATTTTTGATTGTCAGAGACCTGAGGGGTGTGAAGAATTGGGCATTAAAGAGGTGTTAATGCTAACGGTAGATCAGCCATGATCACATACAATAGCATGATCGTCCAAATTGACTGATGCTCATATTCTGTAATTACAACATTAATGATTGCAATTTTCCTGAACGTTCAGTTAATGAATTTTGCAGTCAGCGAGAAAAAGTATTTTGTGAGTCATCTCTGAGTGAGGTATGGGTGCTGTATTCACAGTGAATCTAGGTGTACACCATAACCAACAAATGAAGCACAATTTGCAGAGAGGAGGCACTGTGGAAAGAGACCAGAGGCATCTTTCGAACCCATCCTCGATTTCCCAAGAACGTTTTCCAAACCACTCCAAACTGTCTGTGACAGTCTTGAGGGACTGAATGAGATCCCGTGTTACTGAGGACCATGTATTTGGAGAAAGTGTAGACTACCGATGCTGGAGATCAGAGCTGAAAAATGTGTTGCTGGAAAAGCGCAGCAGGACAGGCAGCATCAAAGGAGCAGGAGCATGTCTTTGGAGCAAGTTGCCCTCATCTGCGCCAGTGCAGGAGGTTTGATGGTCTGAGTAGATCGTAGGAACATAGGACTGAGGAGCAGGCGTTGTTCATTAGACACTTTGTCACTGCAACTCCAGGTGTAAGATCTTAGCTGATCTGATTGTGATCTCAGCAGCACTTTTCTGTCTGTAAACCATTTCCTACATTCACTTGTCTGTCGAATGTTTGAATACAACACAACTTTGAATAAGTGCAAACATCCAAGCACCACAAAAGTCTGAGAAAGTGAATTTCCACTCGAACAGCACTTTGAGAATTTCCCATTTGTGCTCCAAACAATGTTGGAGGATCACTGTTTCCTTTTCCAATCCCATTCCTCCACTGGTTACAACAAATTTTAAATGGAACCAGCTTAGGGATATGACCAATGGCATTGGTCTCAGACTGGGTCATTTTCGATAAAAATATGAGATACAGGAATTTGAACTCATAACAAATGGTAAAATAATAGTGTCCCAAATTTTATTCTGCCTTTGAAGTTATTCTACTCACACAAGCTGTTGGTATTGGAATTTCTTTATGCAACAGTAGGATTAGGCTGAATTCCCTTTGCTTCGGGCTGTGGAGAGATTTCAATGAATCCTTGTCAGGAGTCCTTCATACGTGGTAAACATAAATCGGGGATTTTCTGTTCTCACACTTTGCTATCGGGCGGAACAAAGTAAGAGAGAGGGATCAATCGGCTGCTCCTTCTTAGCTTTGGAACATTATTTCTTCCACTCTGTGTTGAACCGTTCAATAATGTCAACCGAACATCAAACTGGGCCATTTACAATCTCCATGAACCTTCTCTGGAAAAGATTATAATGGGCTATATGCAGGTGCATCATCGCTGTTATTGTACATAGTGGCTTTCATTAGCAAACAAATGTCCCCGTTTTATAACTTGACATGTTTATATACATCTGCGTAATTTGTAAATATTGTCTGTGTCGTCATAATACGTGCGTTAATAGCAATACATCTTATTCTAAAATCTATTCTCTAGATTTAGTCTCCTTAACAAGGGAAAACGTACATCCAGCTGATAGACTTTCCAGAACGTCATGTATGGCTCAATAAAATTTCTCCTCCAAGATCGAAACTGATAATTCCCAGAACAAAAGGCCTTCATTCCAGGAATGAGTAAAGGGAAACAGCTTTGAAAATCTTCTAAAGGAATTATATCCTTTTTTTAGTTTAGTGGACCAAAATTGCACATAATGTTTTAGATGTGGTCTCAGCAATTCCCTAAGCCTGAAACAGCATCATTCCACTTACCTTCTAAATAACTTGCTGCATCTGCAGAATGACGTTATATGATTCATGTATCAGGAACATGGAAACTGCCTATATCACAGAGTTCTGCAATCTTTCCCCATTTAAACTGACTACCATCGTTTTAACTTTCCTTCCAAAATAGACAACTCACATTATGCTATTTCTGCTGAGGTCTTGCTCACTAACTTTCCCTGTCTGTATCACAATGCAGACTCACTAACTTCATTTGACGACATATTGAATGACCATCTTGGTTTACGAGCTAATTGGGCTTGAACCCCTGGAGTCCCCTTCTTCCAGACCTTTGATACAGATTATTGC
>NW_025200521.1:6174-6596 GCF_004010195.1 Chiloscyllium plagiosum | reverse complement strand
ACCCCGCGGAAAGATCCAATGCCTTTAATTCACGGGCTTCAGGATTATGTCCTTTCGGAACATTTCGGCGGCGGTGATTCAGAAAAAAATCTTTTGATGATATCGAACATCGAACATTACAGCGCAGTACAGGCCCGTCGGCCCTCGATGTTGCGCCAACCTGTCATACCAATCTGAAACCCATCTAACCTACACTATTCCAATTACGCCCATATGCTTGTCCAATGACGACTTAAATGTACTTAAAGTTGGCGAATCTGCTACCGTTGCAGACAAAGCATTCCATACACTTTATACTATATGAGTAAAGAAACTACCTCTGACATCTGTCCCATATCTATCACCCCTCAATTTAAAGCTATGCCCCCTCATCTTTACCGTCACCATTCTTGGACAAAGGCTCACCCTATCTAACCCTCTGA
>NW_025200521.1:4575-5790 GCF_004010195.1 Chiloscyllium plagiosum | reverse complement strand
TCCACATTAAACTCCATTTGCCACCTCTCAGCCCAGCTCTGCAGTTTATCTATGTCTCTCTGTAACCTATAACATCCTTCCTCACTATCCATAACTCCACCGACTTTAGTGTCATCTGCAAATTTACTAACCCATCCTTCTACACACATCCAGGTTGTTTATGAAAATGACGAACAGCAGTGGACCCAACACCAACCCACTACTAACTTGACTCCAGTCTGAACATTTCTCATCAACCACGACCCCCTGTCTTCTTTCAGCAAGCTAATTACTGATCCGAACTGCTATATCTCCCACAATCCCATTACTCCGCATTGTGTACAATACCCCACTGTGGGGAACCTTACCGAACGCCTTGCTGAAATCCATATAAACCACATCAACCCATTTACTCTCATCTACCTGTTTGGTCACCTTCACAAAGAACTCAATAAGGTTCGTGAAGCACGACCTCCCCTTCACAAAACCGTGCTGACTATCCCTAATCAATTTATTCTTTCCTCGATGATTATAAATCCTATCTCTATTAATCTTTTCCAACACTTTATCAACAACTAAAGTAAGGCTCACTGGCATATAATTACCAGAGTTGCCTCTACTCCCCTTCTTGAACAGGGGAACCACATTTGCTATCCTCCAGTCTTCTGGCACTATTCCTGTAGACAATGACGATTTAAAGATCAATGCCAAAGACTCGGCAATCTCCTCCCTGGCTTCCCAGAGGATCCTAGGATAAATCCCATCCGGCCCAGGGGACTTACGGACTTTCAAACTCTGCAGGATTTCTAATACCTCCTCCTTGTGAACCTCAATCCCAACTTGTCGAATAGCCTGTATCTCAGTAATCTCCTCGACAACATTGTCATTTTCCAGAAAATGTTGAAAATATTGTTGAAAAACATTCATTTCGTGCTTCCCCTATCCCCACTGACTCCACACACAACTTTCCACTACTATCCTTGATTGGCCCTAATCTTATCTCGTGTCATTCTTTTATTCCTTAAATACCTATAGAAAGCCTTAGGGTTTACCCTGATCCTATCCGCCAACAACTTCTCATGTCTTTTCCTCGCTCTTCTGAGCTCTCCCTTTAGGTCTTTCCTGACTACCTTGTAACCCTCAAGCGCCCTAACTGAGCCTTCACATCTCATCCTAAAATAAGCATTCTTCTTCTCTTGACCAGAGATTCCATTTCCTTCATAAACTATGGCTCCC
>NW_025200521.1:0-2136 GCF_004010195.1 Chiloscyllium plagiosum | reverse complement strand
CAGATCTTCCTACAATGTTAAGAGGTTACTCAATATGATCCAAGAATGTCAATAACAATCTGTCCAGGGATTATTGATCTCTTTAGATGAGAGACGGCATTTGATTGAGTTGAGTGGCCGGATCTCTTCTGTACATTAGAACGGTTTGGTCCACGCAAAGTTTTTATCAAGTGGTTGAGGGTCCTTTACTGTGATCCTCTGGCTGCGGTTCTCACTAATGGTGTGCCACCCAGTAACATTAATATTTCTCCAGGCAGCCGACAAGGCTGACACCTTTCACCATTGTTGTTTACGTTGGGGATTGAGTCACTGGCGGAGGTCACCCGTAGGGATGCCAACATATCTGCACCAGAAGTGGGATAGAAGTCACATTGTATGCAGATTACATTGTATGCAGATGAGGGTCTTATGTTTTTTGTCAAATCCCGCAATTTCGGTAGTTCATGTGATGCAATGCATTAATTCGCTTGTTGTCTTTCTGGGTGATAAGATTAATTTTACAAAGTTGGAGGCCATGCCTATGGGAGATCTTAGGGAAATACCTGATACTGAGAGCAAATCCTGGTTTCCTTTTAAATGGTCAATGGGGTGGTTTCCCTATTTCAGTATATTCATTACATCTGTATTTGATCATTTATTTAAGGTGAACTGTGTCCATTTGTTTGACAAAATTAAACAAGACCTTCAAAGATGGGAGGCATTTCAAATATCCTGGCTCGATCAGATAGCTGTTATGAAAATGAATGTCCTTCCTCATTTCCTAGACCCCGTGCGAATGCTTTCTTTGATGTATCCCAGACAGATATTTCTGAAACATAATGGCTGGTTTTGGCTCTTTTATTTGGCACCATAAGCGATTCCTTATCAAGCAAACAAAATTGCAACTGCCCCACAGATTGTGGGGGGTAGATATCCCAGATTAAAAGCAATCAATTAAGTTTTTTTTATCATCCTATGTTAGTGCCTGGGCCACTGAGGACTCGGCGTCAATACGGCTAGAAATTGAGCCCTCTCAGAAAAAGTGAACCCTTATTAGTCTGTTGTTCTTAGATAAAATGACAACATTTATGGAGTATTGTCAAAAACTAATGATTATCAATACTGTTAAAACTTGAAGAACTATGCGTCAGATCGAGGGCAATACAGCCAAAACCATGTTTCCTACCCCTATAATTGGTATACCTGGTTGTCATCCGGGGATTATGGATTCCAGGTTTACACTGTGAGCAGCGAGGGTGGTACCTTGCTTGGGTGATTTAGAATTAGTAGAATCCCTACAGTGTGGATACAAGCCCTTGGGCCCAACAAGTCAACTTCGACGCTCTGAAGAGTAACCCACCCAGACCCATTCTCCTACCATTCTATATTTATCCTGACTAATGTCTGAACTTAAAGATTCTGGGACACTATGAGCGATTTAGCAATGGCCAATTCAGCTAACATGCACATGTTTATGACTGTGGGAGGAAACCTATGCAGACACAGTTGAGAACATACTAACTCCACACAGACAGTCACCCAAGACTGGAACCAAACCCGTGACCCTGGTGCGGTGAGTCAGCAGTGAAAACCACTGAGCCACCACGTGTTACTTGAGGGAGAAACAATGATATCATTTGATCAACAAAGTCGTAAGTATGGATTATCTAGTAGAGATTTCTTCTGCTTTCTTTCCAGATTAGAGATTTGATTTTAAAAACATACACTTTTAACAAACTCTTACAGATCCGATACAGAGCTGCGGGTGTTTATTGCTAAGAATACACTCTTTGTCAGTACTCTTTACTATTTGTTGGAGAGTGTCCCCTCAGACAAGACTGTGCAGCTTCATGACGTCTGTGCGAGAGAGTAGGGGGGTTTAGATCTCTTTGGAGACATGGGAGGATATTTGTGAAAACGCTTGAAGGATTTTGATCTGTAATAGGTCCCATTCCATGCAGTTGCAAATTCTTCATCGGGTCTATCTGACTCCAGATTTTCTCTCAAAATTCAATGTGGGATTATCTTTAGCATGTCCTAAATGCAGAATGACTACATGCACTCTTACTCATTGCATGTGGTCCTGCTGCAGGCTTCGTATATATCGGAGCTCTGTGTTCGGAGTGGTAGAGTGGGTCTTGGGGACCGAATTGGAGA
>NW_025200520.1:0-6595 GCF_004010195.1 Chiloscyllium plagiosum | reverse complement strand
CGTGTAATTACTGAACTGAAATGGAAGGTACCAAATGCATTTATTGGATGGTATTATAACCAACTGCTTAATGTGCTGATTGCCCTCAGGAACAATAAGATACTTACTCAGATTATTCTGATGAACAGTAACTAAATGATCACGAAGACCTTAGTGTGACTTTGTCTGCAGTATTTAGCGTGAGCATTGATTCAGATATTTTACATGATTTAGAAGCAGATTGATATCGACAATTAAAATTTTATTTAAAATCAACAATATTGATGAGAAGTATTTAGAGAAACACACTTGAACCATGAGGCGATGTGACATAAGTGAGACGCTGGTGAATTCAATGTTCAAATGACCACACCCGATATTTTCAAAGCATTTCAATCTTACGGTCAATATGAAAAGGTGAGTGGAGAAGGAAACATAATTTCCCGATAGCTCACAAATTGAACAATAATTAGAAACTCATTTCGCTCAAAGGACATAATAGTATTCAGACAAATATCCTTACTAAGTTTCAAATGTTGGTAATGGGCTGGCTGATGAATAAATCGAAATGGCATTTGTTTGTTTCACTGAAGGAAAAAATCAACTTGTTCTCCGTTTTTATCACCCTGGAAAATTAAGTGTTATGTGCCTGAAATCATTGAATCTTTAAGACTGCAACATTTTCAAATATTTTCCGGGAATTGATAACCAGCAGAATTAGATAGAATTTTTTCTTTGTAACCCAATGAGAATAGATTCCCGATATTGTTATTATTGGAATAATCAACAGATAGAGGAAAACTTAATGTTGGATTTAAAAGCAATTCAGTCTGTGCTTAGATTTTTCTGAATCAAAGTTCAGAGTTGCTCTGACACACCTCTGTGGAAGGTGGGAATTGAACCCATCCCTCCTGGTCAAGTAGCAGACATTATCAGAGCAACACAGGAACCCTTCATAATGGCTCCACCCAGGAAGGTCAGGGCTATAATCACATGCTTACTGCGGTTACTCAAATGGAAACTAATCCGATGTTCATTGTGATAATTGGACTGGGAATTAATTAGATAGTTCCTTTGTGTAATGGGATAAAAATGAAACAGTAATTTTCAATAATGATGGAATGAAGCAACAATGGTCTTAATTAAAGAGGAATCTCATGATAATTCATGGAAAGTCAAATTGACATCATCGTGTCATTATTGTACATTGAAAAACAGAAATAAATGAAATAATTCCAGATGTTCAAATCAGTTTGTCAGATGATAAAATGAAAATTAAAATGATTTTGCAGCCCACATGAATTGGGGAAAAATAAATCGTCATTCAATGTGTCTACGCAGCGAGAGACAACATCCTTTCTTTCCAAGTGTGTGGGATTTCCAGGAATTAAAAATTTATCGTGATTGTTTAATGAAACAAGAGCAAAATAGGAGACATGGTCAGTATCTTGGCAGGTTACACCAAAATTGAAGGTGCAGTGGACCGTGAGGAAGGTGACCTCAGAGTACAACGGGATCTTGACCAGATGGGCCAATGGGCCGAGGAGTGGCAGATGGAGGTTAATGTAGAAAACTGTAATTGAACAGGAATCTCATGATTATCCATGGAAGGACAAATTGACATAATCATGTGATGACTGCACATTGAAAAATAAAAATGAATGAAATAATTCCATATGTTAAAATCGTTTTGTCACGTGATGATTTGAAAATTGAAATGATATTGCAGCATACATGAATTGGAATAAATTTATTCATTCAATGTGACTATTCAGCTGAAGACAACCTCCCTTTTTCCCAGCCGCGTGTGGTTTCAATGAATTCAACATTGATTGTGATTTTTTAATGAAACAACACAGAAAGAGGAGACATGGTTAGTATGTTTGCAGATGACACCAGACCTGGAGGTATAATTGACAGCGAGGATGGTTACCTCAGAGTACAGAGGGATTCTGATCAGATGGGCCAATAGGCCGAGGAGTGACAGATGGAGGTTAATTTAGAAAACTGTGCGGTGCTGCAGTTTGGAAAGACACATCAGGGCAGGCCTTATATACTTATTGGTCAGGTCCTGGGGAGTGGTGCTGAATAAAGAGACCTTGGAGTTTCGGTTCATGGTTCATGGAGTCAGAGGTAGATAGGATAGTGAAGAAGGTGTTTGGAATGCTTTCCTTTATTGGGCAGTGCCAAAAATCTCCTTATGAAGAGCTTATGCTCAAAACGTCGACTCTCCTGTTCCTCGGATTCTGCCTGCTGGCTGTGTTTTTCCAGCTCCACACTTTTTGACACTGATATCCAGCATCTTCAGGCCTCACTTATTTCTTTCTTGGTCAGTGCATTGAGTACAGGAGTTGGGAGGCCGTGTTGCAGCTATACCAGGCATTGGTTGGGCTGCTATTGGAATATTGCATGCAATTCTGTTCTCTCTGCTATAAGCAGTTTGTTGTGAAACTTGACAGAATTCAGAATAAATTGATAAAACTTTTGCCGGGGTTGAAGGATTTGAGGAAGAGGGAGAGGCTGAATAGGCTGGGGCTATTTTCCCTGTAGTGTCGGTAATCCTGAAGTGACTTTGTAGACGTATATAAAATCATGAGAGACATGGACAGGGTGAATAGACCATGATTGTGAGTTTGCACACTTCAATGTCTTCTCCTTTGTTCATGTACTGAGACAAAACTCCATATTTTTTCCACTTACAGGTGAAACAATGATTAGATTTTATTTACAAGTAGACTTACAAAGTTCTACGAGTGAACTTAAGAATAATGAGATATCTTATATTGTTATTTGACTGAGCAATATGTGGGAATGAGCAGGAATTATTGCAGTGAACAGTAATTGTGGTTCTCTGAATTTATAAGGCACAAATTATTGTGATCAGTCAAATGACTAAAATCCACATATTTACAAGAAGTGTTGGATGGAAATCGTTCGTTCTTGTGTGGACATGCTGATGTGAAAACATGAATTTTTATATTTTAGTGCTGTACAAAGAAAAAAATGATTAAACTAAAATATGAACCTCGCTACATTTGTCAGCAAGACTAAATTAAATTATTGAGCAATTATTGCAATGACAATGACTTGATCATTAGTGTTAGCTTTGAAACAAATAAATTGTATTCCATATTGTGAAAATGCTTTCCTCTGATATGGACTAGATTTTATCCAGTAAAGAATAAAATATAATAGATGGATTGAAGACAAAATGAGCCATGCAGTGATTATTGAACAGAACTGGTTTTTGATCAAAAAAGCAGGGGATGCAAGATTTATAAATTGCCTTCCATTGGTGTCCTTTTAAAGACATGTATTTTTATTTTATATCATTTTTATCAGAATTAATGTTTAGAAATTTGTGACATAATTAGGAAGAAGAAGAATAATGGATAAGGAACGTTGGTACCATAGAACGATAGAGTCAACGGTTATCCTAGATACAGCCAATAGCATTTATAGAGGAAGGTGGTGCAATATTTGCTCCAAATACACAGATAAATAAATGTAACTGAGATGAGTTTAAAATGTACTGAGGTATAATTATACCTTTGTTGTGATGATTGTACTGGAAAAGTCAGAGAAACCTTGCGAATATTGAGGAAAATCAGCAGTGTGATATATGTGCCTGTTAGCACACTCAGCCCTGAGTAAAAACGTGTGATTATGGGACTGAGCAATATAGATATGTATGACGAAACGATAGCATTTATTGGATGGGGTGATAACCAGATGTTTGCTGCGGGTATTCATCCCAAGAACAATAAGATACTGACAAAGAGTATCCCACACAGCAGTAATGAGATGGCCATGAAAACTGTTGTGTGGTTTTATGGACAGTGTTTGTGTGTACTTTGATTTAAATAATTTCAGCTGTTTTTCTTGGTTTACGAAATCATTAATAACATTGAGATATTTTACATGATTTAGGAACTGATTGATAATCGGTGTTAAAGATCTTATTTAAAGTCAACTAATTTTTGCACTTGACTAGACTTCCTTGGTGCAGCACAGTTAAACCATCAGGCAATACCTGTGATATGGAAATGAATAAACTCCGATCTTGACAAATCATTTCAATCTACAAACAATATGAATTGGTGAATGGAAAAATATAAAGACATTTCTGAAAATTCATGAATTTAACAAGAATCAGAAATTTAATCTGACCAAAGGTATAATAATATTTAGATGAATTACAATATTTCGTTACTTTTGTAGGTAATCAGCTTACTGGGGAATATTAGTAAATGGTATTAATTTCTTTTACTGAAGAAGAAATTAATTTTCGTTTCATTTTAATATCATTTCTTAGACTTTATTATCTCTAAGACTGCAGCATTCTCTAATATTTTCCTTGCATTTTAGAACCAGCAGAATTAGATCCATACTTTTCATTGTGTTCCAAAGAAAATAAATAAGATACTATGATTATTGGAATGAACAACAGATCGGAGAGTATCGACTGTTGGATTGAAAAGCAATTCAGTCTGTGCTTAGATATTTTCTACTCAACATGAGGAGCTGCTCTGACACATGTCTGATGTAGTTGGGAATTCAACCCCATCCCTCCTGGTCTAGTAGTAGAGAAACTACCAAAGCTCTACAAGATGTCTTCATAATGTTCCCACCCAGGAAGAGCAGGACGATAATCACAGGATTACTGTGGTCACTCAAATGAAAACTAATCAGATGTTTTTAATGATTATTGGACTGGGAATTAGTTAAAAAGCTTCTGTGTGTAATGGGTTGAAAATGAAATAGTAATTTACAATAATGATGGAATGGAACAAGAATGATCATAATACAATGGGACTCTCATGATAATTCAAAGACAAATTGACAAAATCACATGATTACTGTACATTGATAAATAAAAATAAATAAAATAAAATAAAAGATAAGCTAAAAGCCATCTAGATGCCTTTTAATTGCTGCAATTGGACCAGCCTCCACCACTTCCTCTGGCAGCCCATCCCATACAGACGCCACCCTCTGTGTGACAAAGTTGCCGCTCACATCCCTTTTAAATGTATCCCCGAACATCCCGGTACATGTGGCTGTTAGCGTGTTGGAACATTTGTAATAAAGTATAATTATTGGTCGGAGCATCAGGTATCACGTGTAATTACTGAACTGAAATGGAAGGTACCAATTGCATTTATTGGATGGTATTATAACCAACTGCTTAATGTGCTGATTGCCCTCAGGAACAATAAGATACTTACTCAGATTATTCTGCTGAACAGTAACTAAATGATCGCAAAGACCTTAGTGTGACTTTATCTGCAGTATTTAGCGTGAGCATTAATTTCAAGAACATATGAGATGTTTGATATAATTGAGAAGCGGATTGATCATCGACAATTAAAATCTTATTTAAAATCAACACTATTTTTAAATTGATGAGAAATATTTAGAGAAACACACTTGAACCATGATGCGACGTGACATAAGTGAGACACACGAGAAGTCAATTTTCAAATGACCTCACCCAACATTTTTCAAAGCATTTCAATCTTACGGTCAATATGAAAAGGTGAGTGGAGAAATGAACATCATTTCCTGATAGTTCATTGAACAATAGTTAATTGAACAATAATTGGAAACTCATTTCGCTCAAAGGACATAATAGTATTTAGACAAATATCCTTACTAAGTTTCAAATGTTGGTAATGGTCTGGCTGATGAATAAATCGAAATGGCATTTGTTTGCTTCACTGAAGGAAAAATACAACTTGTTCTTCGTTTTTATCACCCTGGGAAATAAAGAGTTATGTGCCTGAGATTATTGAATCTTTAAGACTGCAACATTTTCAAATATTTTCCAGGAATAGATAACCAGCAGAATTGGATAGATATTTTTCTTGATAACCCAATGAGAATAGATTCCCGATATTGTTATTACTGGAATAATCTTCAGATAGAGGAACATTTAATGTTGGATTTAAAAGCAATTCAGTCTGTGCTTAGATATTTCCGATTCAAAGTTCAGAGTTGCTCTGACACACCTCTGTGGAAGGTGGGAATTGAACCCATCTCTCCTGGTCTAGCAATAGAGACATTATGAGAGCAACAGAGGAACCCTTCATAATGGCTCCACCCAGGAAGGTCAGGACTGTAGTCACATGCTTACTGGGGTAACTCAAATGGAAACTAATCCGATGTTGATTGTGATAATTGGACTGGCAATTAATTACATATTTTCTGTGTGTAATGGGATAAAAATGAAGCAGTAATTTTCAACAATGATGGAATGAAGCAAGAATGGTCTTAATTAAAACTGAAACTCATGATAATTCATGGAAAGACAGATTGACATAATCATGTGGTTATTGTACATTGAAAAACAAAAATAAACGAAATAATTGCAGATGTTCAAATAAGTTTGTCACACGATAAAATGAAAATTAAAAGTGATTTTGCAGCACACATGAATTGGAAAAAAATTCCTCAATCAATGTGACAATTCAGCTGAAGACAACCTCCCTTCTTTCCCAGCCGTGTATGATTTCAATGATTTCAGCGTTTTTGTTTTGATTTTTAAATGAAACAACATAAGAAAGAGGAGACATGGTTAATCTGTTTGCAGATGACACCAAACCTGGAGGCATAA
>NW_025200519.1:0-6594 GCF_004010195.1 Chiloscyllium plagiosum | reverse complement strand
GGGGCATGCGCAAGCACACAAACACAGACATACACAGTGAGAGAGGGACACACACACAGCGAGGGGAGGGACACGCGCACACAAGCACGCACACACAGAGCAAGAGAGGAACACACGCAAACACAGCGAGGGGGAGACACATGCACACAGACAGCGAGGGAGGGACACGCACACACAGCGAGGGTGAGACACATACACACAGAGCGAGGGAGGGATACACACACAAACACACACACGCAGACACAAACAGAGCAAGAGAGAGACACTCGCAAACACAGCGAGGGGGAGACACGTGCGCACACAAGAGGGAAGGCTACACACACGCGTGCACATCAACAGGGACACACACACACACACACAGAGCAAGAGAGGGACACACGTACTCTCAGCGACGGGGAGACATGCACACGCAGCGACGGAGGGCCACGCACACATGCACAGCAAGAGGGACACACACACAGCATGGGAGGGAGACACACTTACACGAACACACACACACTCAGAGGGAGGGACACGCATGTACACACACACACACACAGAGCGAGGGAGGGACATGCACTCACATAGCGAGAGAGAGACACATACACAACGCGATGGAGTGACACACACACAAACAGCGAGTGAGGGACACGCAGTGAAGGGGGGACACACAAGCACATACTGTGACAGTTTGACACGTACACACACACAGCGAGGAAGGAACACACAGACACAGCGAGGGAGGGACGTGCTGAGACACGCAGCGAGGGAGGGTTACACGCACACACAGCGAGGGAGGGACACACACACAGGGAAGGAGGGACAAGCAGACACACGGCGAGGGGGAGGGCATGTGCACAGAAATTGAGAGGGTGCACGCACACACAGCGAGAGGGGAGACGCGCAGGCACAGTGAGGGAGGGACACACGCACACACAGCAAGGGGGGACATGCACTCACACGCCGAGGGGAGATGCGCACACACAGTGAGGGGGATATACACAAAGAGCAAGGGAGGGATGGACACACACAAGGGACGGACACACACAGACAGCAAGGGAGTGACACGCGCACACACATCCAGGGAGGGACATGCACACACAACGAGGGAGAGACACACACAAACACACACACACTCACACAGAGCTACGGAGGGAAGGACATGCACAAAAAGTGTGGGAGTGACATGCACACACAGCGAGGGACGGACATGCACATACACAGCGAGGGAGACATACACACACACACACACACACACACAGCGAGGGAGGGACACACACATGCACAGCAAGTGAAGGACACACGTGCGTGCGCACACACAGACACACGTACACACAGCGAGGGATGGACACGCACACACAGAGTGAGGGACATGCACACACAGTGAGAGAGGGACACGCACACACAGTGAGAGAGGGACACGCACACACAGTGAGAGAGGGACACACATGCACACACACACACACAGCGAGCGTGGGACACAGACAAACACAAACAGCGAGGGACACACAAACAGGGAGGGAGTGAAACGTACACACACAGAGTGAGGGAAGGACACACGCACACAGCGAGGGAGGGACACACACACAGGGAATGTGCACAGAAAGTGAGAGGGGACACGAACTGACACGGCGAGAGAGGGATACACGCACACACAGCAAAGGGGGCACATGCACTCACACAGCGAGGGGATATACACAAAGAGCAAGTGAGGGACAGACACACACCAAGGGTAGGACATGCACACACACAGCGATGGAGGGTCATATATAAACACACACAGCGAGGGATGGACACACACACAGAGTGAGGGACATGCACACACAGCGAGGGAGGGACACACACACACAGCGAGGGAGGGACACACACACACAGAGGGAGGGACACACACACACACAGCGAAGGAGTGAAACGTACACACACAGTGAGAGAGTGACACACACACACACACACAGGGAGGGAAGGACATGCACACACATGTGGGATATACACAAACAAACAGAGCGAGAGAGGGACACGCACACACACAGGAAAGGAGGGACAAGCAGACACATGGGACATGCACACACATGTGGGATATACACAAACACACAGAGCGAGAGAGGGACACGCACACACACAGGAAAGAAGGGACAAGCAGACACATGGCGAGGGGGAGGGCATGTGCACAGAAATTGAGAGGGGGCACACACACAGCGAGAGGGGAGACGCACAGACATGGCGAGAGAAGGACACACGCACACACAGCAAGGGGGGGGCAGGCATTCACACAGCGAGGCGCGATGCGGACACACAATGGTGGGGACATGCACAAAGAGCAAGGGAGGGACACACACGCATACAAGGGACGGACACACACTCACAGAGCGACGGAGTGACGCGCACACACAAAGCAAGAGGCGCACACACACGCACAAAGCAAGGGAGGGACACGCACACATACACACAGACATAGAGCGAGGGAGGGACACGCACACACAGTGTGGGAGTGACGCGCATACACACACATACACGCAGTGAGGGAAGGACACTCACATACACTGTAAAAGGGTCACACATACTCATAGCAAGAGGGGACACGTACACAAAACGAGGGATGAACACGCTCATGCTCAAGCACACAAACACAGACACACAGCGAGAGAGGGGCACGCACACACACAGCCAGTGAGGGACGTGGACACACACAAACACACACACACACACACACAGCAAGAGAGGGACACACGTACACACAGCGAGGGGGGAGACACACGCTCACACAACGAGGGAGGGCCAAGCACACACACGCACACCAAGAGGGACTCACACAACGAGGGAGGGCCAAGCACACACACGCACACCAAGAGGGACACACACAGACACACACATACACAGAGCAAGGGGGGAAACTCACACATACACAGCGAGGGAGGGACACGCACATACACAGCAAGGGAGGGACACACACACACACACACATAGACACACAGTGAGGAAGGGATACACCCACAGACAGACACATGCACACACATACAGAGCAAGGGACGTACACGCACACACACAGAAAGGGGGGACGTACACACACAGCGAGGGAGCACACACACACGCACAGCGAGGAAGGGACACACACACACAGCGAGGGAGAGACACGCCGCGAAGGGACACAGACACAGCGAGGGAAGGACATGCACGCGCACATACACAGAGAGTGAGGGACACACACACACACACACACACACACACAGTGAGAGAGGGGCACACACAGAGCGAGGGAGGGACACGCTGAAACACGCGAGGGAGGGAGCATGGACACACACAGCGAGGGAGGGACACGCACACACAGCGAGGGAAGGACACACAGCGAAGGAGGGACAAGCACACACACCGCGAGGGGGAGGGCATGTGCACACAAATTGAGGGAGACACACAAACGCAAAGCGAGGGAGGGACACGCACAAATACACACACACACACACACACACACACACAGCGATAGAGGGACACGAACATACACACAGTGAGGGGGATTCACGGCGAGGAAGGGACACACACACACACACATACTGCGAGGGACGGGGACACACACATGCAAATCGAAGGAGGGTCACGCAAACACACACACAGTGAGGGGGATACACGCAGACTCACAGCGAAGCAGGGACGCACACACAAACACAGACACACACACAGACAACAAGAGAGGGAGACTCGCAAACACAGCGAGGGGTAAGACACATGCACACACAAGAGGGAAGACCACAAACACGCGTGCACATCTAGAGGGACACACGCACACACAGCCAGGGAGGGACATGCACACACAGGCACACACACAGTGAGCGAGGGACACACAAACAGCGAGGGAGTGAAACGTACACATACAGAGTGAGAGAGTGACACACACACACACACACACACACACACACACAAACACACACAGCGAGGGAGGGTCACACACACACACACACACACACGGAAGGAGGGACAAGCACACACACGGCGAAGGGGAGGAAATGTGCACAGAGGGGGGCACGCGCACACAGTGAGAGGGGACATGCACTGACACGGTGAGGGAGGGACACGCACTCATACAGCGAGGGAGCAACACGCACACACATAGCGAGGGAGAGACACACAGCGAAGGAGGGACAAGCACACACACCGCGAGGGGGAGGGTATGTGCACACAAATTGAGAGGGGGCACACACACGCAAAGCGAGGGAGGCACATGCACAAATACACACACACACAACGAGGGAGGGACATGCACATGCACACAGTGAGGGGGATACATGCAGACACACGGCGAGGGAGGGACACACGCAGTGAGGGACAGGGACACACACGCAAAGCGAAGGAGGGACACGCAAACACACACACAGTGAGGGGGATACACAGAGACACACAGCAAGGGAGGGACACACACACTGCGAGGGACGGGGACACACACACGTAAAGCGAAGGAGGGACATGTGCACATACATACACACACGCACAAACACAGAGCAAGGGAGAGACGTGCACACACAGCGAGGGTGGGACAAACACACACACTTACGGTGAGGGGAATACAAGCAGACACACCGAGGGAGGAACATGCACATACACTGCAAGGATGGGACACGCACACACCGCGAAGGAGGGACAAGAACACACATGTTGAGGGGGAGGGCATGTGCACAAAAATTGAAAGGGGGCACACACACACAGCGAGAGAGCACACACATAGACACGGCAAGGGTGGGACACGTGCACATGGCAAGCTGGTCACACACACAAGGGACGGAGACATACACGCAAAGCGAGGGAGAGACGCATACATACATACACCACACGAACACAGAGCAAGGGAGGGACATGCACACACGCACACATGCACACAAGAGACGGACACACACACGCAAAGCGAGGGAGGGACACGCACACATACACACACACACACACACATAAACAAAGAGCAAGGGACGGATGCGTGCACACACAGCGAGGGAGCGACATACAAACACACACAGTGAGGGGGTTACCCGCAGACACACAACGAGGGAGGGATACACACACAAACACACACACGCACACACACACACGGGACGGACACACACACAAAGCGAGGGAGGGACACACACACATACACATAAACACAGCAAGGGACGGACGCGTGCACTCATACAGCGAGTGAGCGACATACAAACACACACAGTGAGAGGGTTACCCGCAGACACACAGCGAGGGAGGGATACACACACCACAGCGGATGAAAGGACACACACATGTCAAGGGGAGGGCATGTGCACAGAAATTGAGAGGAGGCACACAGACACACAGCGAGAGGGAACACACACAGACATGGCAAGGGTGGGACACACAGACACAGCAAGGGTAGGACACACGCACACAGCAAGGGGGACACACACACTCACACACACAAGGGACGGACACGGACACACAAAGCGAGGGAGGGACACGCACACATACACACAGAGCAAGGGAGGGACATTCACACGCGCACACACACACACACAAGGGACGGACAGCCACACGCAAAGCGAGGGAAGGACATGCACACATACACACACAAACACAGAGCAAGGGAGGGACATGCACACACGCACATACACACGGGACGGAAACACACACGCAAACCGAGGGGGGGACATGCACACATACACACACACACAAGCACAGAGCAAGGGAGGGACACATGCACACACAGCGAGCGTGGGATACACACAGCGAGGGAGCAACACGCAAACACACACAGTGAGGGGGTTACCTGCAGACACACAGCGAGGAAGGGACACACACACACACTCAGCGAAGGAGGGGACGCACACGCACACACAGACACAGCGAGGGGTGAGACGCACACACACACTGCAAGGGAGGGACACGCACACGCACACACATACACACAGGGAAGAACACGCACACACAACGAGGAAGGGGCAGACACACACACACACAGAGCGAGCGAGAGACACACACAGCAAGGGAGGGACACGCACACACACAGCGAGGGAGGGACATGCTCACACACGCACACACACACACACACACATACAAACACTCAGAGTGAGGGAGGGACACGCAAACACAGCGAGGGAAGGACATGCCCACACAGTAAGGGAGGACCATAGACAAACACACACAGCGAAGGAGGGACACGCTCATACAAAGCAAGGGAGGAACACACACACACACAGGGAAGGAGGGACAAGCACACACACGGCGAGGGGGAGAGCATGTGTACAGGAATTGAGAGGGGACACGCGCACACAGCAAGAGGGGACATGTAAAGACACAGCGAGGGAGGACATGCACTCACACAGCGAGGGGAGAAGTTCACACACAGTGAGGGGGATATACACAATGTGCAATGGAGGAACACACACACACACACACAAGGGACTCACACACACACAAAGAGCGAGGGAGTGACACGCGCACACACAGCCAGAGGGACACACACACACAAAACAAGGGTGGGACACGCACATACACTGCAAGAGAGACACACATACGCACAGCAAGAGACGCACACACACACAGAGCAAGGGAGGGACACGCGGATGTGCAAGCACACAAATAGAAACACACACAGCGAGAGAGAGAGAGAGACCCACATACACAGCCAGG
>NW_025200518.1:5034-6594 GCF_004010195.1 Chiloscyllium plagiosum | reverse complement strand
CTGTTCAGAGCATCTCGCCTTGTTTTAACAAGGTAACAAAATGGAATTTTGGAATTTGCTGCTAAAGGAATAAAACACAAACAAATACGCACATGCAGCTATGTGTAATCTCTATAAGATAGATCGCAACAACTTAGTAAGTCCCCTCGGGCAGCATTTGCCAAACCTGTGATCTCCACAAGCTATAAGTTCCAGGACAGCATATACATGGGAATACCATCAGTGCAAGTTTCTTTTCAAAGCACAAGCCTTCCTGACCTGGAAATGTACTGCTATTCCTTCAATGTCACTTCGTCAAGAATTTCGTTTGTCTCAGCGTATTCTTCAAAATCGGTCTGGTCGCTGCTTCCTTCAGTGATTCCGAAAAACCATCCCGCACGTTTGGATAGTGAAAGGTCATCAATGGCCTCTGTTTTCAGCAGAACATCTCTTAGTCGATTTCTTCCACATCACGAACCATCAAAAATTGTTTCAGTACATTCTGCGCAAATCCTTTATCATTCTAACTGCCTCTATCAGCACACAATGAAAATGACCTCATTGTTTCCGTTTCTGGTTCGAAGTTACATGGATTTTTTTTTTTACCTGGCATTATCCGAATGCATGTCTTCTGCACCCTCAGAATTAAACCTAACCTGCCAATGTGGCTCCGAAGTCCATAGAAAACTCTACAGTTGTGGTCTCACTAATGACTGGTTCACTATTAGTCCCACCATTTTTGATATTTGAACCATGATGGTCACATGTGTTATAACACACTTCTGAAAGAGATCGGTCTTGGCACAAATTTTATTGATCAGAGGCAGGGGCACTACCAGTGCACCACTTGACCCTTATCTTCATATTTACTGCATACCCTGTACATCGCCTCCTCCACCTTACTTCAATTTATTCAAATCCTTTGTGGATTGCACCGAAAATTTCAAGAAAAAAGAACAATGTTCAACGTCAGTCGCTCTATTAAAATTAGCATCTCGTATTTTGTTCAGTGGGGTAAATGGGCATCACTAGCTACGTTGGCATTAAGAATTTTTTTTCCCAAAAGGACATTAATTCTTCGATGACAATTGACACTCACTCTTGCCGGGCAGTGAGAGAATTCAACAGCAGCATCAGGGGAATTGGAAGAAACATGTTTGAGATGTTGATGAGGCACCGATGAGCTGGCCAGGCCGGTGAATTGAGATAACCAGTGACTGTGCGGCAGCCCCACTGTACATTGTTCAGAGCGTGAGTGGGCTCATAGCGAAAAGGCAAGGGAATGTTGACCATAATGTTACAAGCGCTCACAATGGACATGACTACGCTGGCTATTCTTTCAGTGCAACATCTCGCCTTCAACTTGTTGCAGCAAATTGATACAAAACGGTCAAAGGTGAAGGCCATGGTAAACCAGATGGTGAGCTGAAGGCTCAGACGTTGCAGGAGAGCACTGAGTCGGAACGCAGGAGTGTAGTTCAGCAGCGGGAAATGTCCCAGAGGGAAATTATACCTGAAGATCTGGCTCACAATCACATTGAAGACAAGGACCATCAGATCTCCTGTTGCCATGGCAGTCAT
>NW_025200518.1:2874-4766 GCF_004010195.1 Chiloscyllium plagiosum | reverse complement strand
GTTTAGTAATAAGTAGTTCCCCTTATCAAATAGAGATAAGGACACTTCTGTTCTCTTAGAGGTGTTTCGTACTTGGAATGCTCTTCCTCTGAAGGTAGTGGGACTGTGTCGGAAGGACTGAGTTGGATTGTTTTGATCACACAAGGCATTCAAAGGCTATGGAATGCAGGCAGAAATCTGGATCTTATTCTCATCAATAGTACTCCTACTGAAATTTGGAAAGGTTTCAAAGGGCCACATTGCCTTTTTCTGTTCCGAATTCATAGGTATCTGTATTCATCTCCTTTGGCTAACTTTCATCAAAGAAGTTGTATTTCTGTGGGGTCTTATATGTATGGCACTACCATCAAGAATATCTCTATGTCAGGCCTGAAAAGTACATGTGAACTCTGCCCCCACACCTCTCGCTATGGCAAGAGGTTCCAAACATTCACAATTCTCTAGCGAGAAGAAATTTCTCCTCATCTACGAATTAAGTTGACACTCCTTTATGCTGAGACTGTCCCCTCTGGGACATATCAAAACAGAACAGGCAAGGAAAATGTCGCAACATCTTTCAAGCACTTCCCAAAAATTTCAAGGATTTTCATGATGGAATTGAACATTTCTATTCGAAATGTTTGTTGTCCTAATTTCTGGTGAAGCCAAAGCACACTCTGATGAGAGGAAAGCATTCTCTCACCATTCACCCTGTCAATTGCCTTAGAAATGTCTCAATGAGATCAACTCTGATTCTTCTCGATTCCAGTGAGTAGACTTCCTCGCTAAGATTTACCTGTGTATTAACTTTATATGCTTCATTCTGAAGTAAAACCAAGATGTTTTGAATTCCCGCTTTCTGCAACTCTTCTCCATTTAAATAAAATTGTGTCCTTTGTTCTCCCTTCCAAAATGAACAACTTCACTTTGATCTACGTCATACTCCATTTTCTGACATTTTCCCTACTTACTTAACTGATCAACATCTTTCTGTAAACTGCTTGTATTCTTCTCTTAATCTGCCTTTTTCACTTATGTTTGGTATCGCCTGCAAATTTGGCCATAGAACATTCACTTCCTTCCTGCACATACTTAATATATTTGTATAATTACTAACCCTGCAGAACCCAACGAATCCTTTGCCCCATTCATTGTTTCCTTTCCATCAGCCATTTCTCCATCCATACTATTATGCTGCCTTCAATACAGTATAATGTTATCTTATAACTTAACCGTTTGTGAGGTACATCATTGAGTGCTGTTTCATTGTCCAAATCCAACGCATCTCCTGTTTCCACTCCATCCAATCTGGTTGAGACATCCTCAGAAATTTCAAGCAATGCATTAGACACGAGTTCCCTTTCATGAAGCTGTGCTGACTCTGCTTGATAAAATATTTGTTTTACAAATGTGCTGTTATCCCAACCTTATTAATTCATTCCAATATTTTTTCAACGATACATATGTTTACTCACTTTATGCCTCCCTCACTTTTTCAACACGAGTGTCACGTTGTCAGTTTAATAAATCTCTGGCATTCTGGACATGCCAAGATGTTTTTGCGAATTACAGGCAACGTTGAGGTTTACAAAATCAAGAAGGGTATAAACAGAGTGGATAGAGACAAGCTTTTTCCCAGGGTGAAGGATTCACTAACGAGAGGTCACGCTTTCAAGGTGAGAGCTGGAAAGTTTAAGAGGGATACATGTGGTAAGTGCTTCACATAGAGGGTGGTGGGCATTTGAAACGTGTTGCCAGCAGAGGTGGCAGAGCCAGGCACGGTAGATCCATTTACGATGCGTTTGGACAAATGCATGAGTATGTGGGGAGCAGAGAGATACAGATGCTCAGAAATGGACTGACAGATTTAGACAGGCTTGGAGAGCTTGGAGGGCCTGGGGACTGTAAATTGC
>NW_025200518.1:0-2144 GCF_004010195.1 Chiloscyllium plagiosum | reverse complement strand
GAGCTGAACAGAATCTCCAATTTAAAGATGGTTCCAACATTTCTCCTTTGCATTGATTCTGTGCTCCCATCCTCCCACGCTCTGATCCAATTCTTTAATATATTATCAAACCCAGCAATTTTCGAATGTGAACAATGTTCAAAATATCCCATTTACTGATGCCCAATAATTCTCCCATTTATTCATACCCCTATTCTTCCATTTACTGATGCCTAGAACAATTCTGCAACTTGGGAGTGCCCTACTCTAATTCTCCCATTTACTGGTGGCATGTCCCAACTCTCCAGTTTAGTTCCACTGTGCGGCAGTTTTTCCATTTCATATTTCCCTGCAGCAATTCTCCCATTTAGTGTTCCAGTGCCAGAATTCTCTAATTTTAGCGTCACCTACATCAAATTTGCAAATAATGGAACCTACAAATCCTTCCTTTTTTTAGTAAATTGTACTAACTCTCCCATTTAGTTATTCCATGTCACACATTTTCTGTATAATGGTGCCCTGCACAAATTGCCTCATTTAGTGGTGCCCTCATCGAATCTCCACTTTACTGATCCTTTGCAACATTTCTCCGACTCACGGAATTCCTGCATGTGTACTCCTATTTACATGAGCTGTTATTACCACCCTGCACCAATTCTCTTATTTACTGACACCATATACCAATTCTCCAATTCACCGTTGCTCTAACCAATTCCCTCATTTCCTGATGTCCTGAACAAGTTCTCCACTCAGTGTTGTCCTATACCAAATATTAGTGATGCCCCAGCCCGATTGTCCCATTTAGTGGTGCCCTCGTCTAATTCTCCCATTCAGTATCAACTGACCCCAATTCTCCTATTTAGTGCCACACTGCACTAATTCTCCCAATTCATCCTTCTCTGCATCAATTCTCCCATTTAGGGCGAGACAGCAACAATTGTCCCATTTAGTGCAACACTGCCCCATTTCTCCCATTTAGTGCGATAACACCCGACTTCACCCACTTCGTGCGACGCCACCCCAATTCTCCCATTGATAGCGACATGTTCAAAGTCTCCCATTTCGTGCCACATTGCTCCAATTCTCCCATTTTGCATGACACTGCCCCAATTATCCCATTTAGTGCTACATTGCATCAAGTCTCAGTATTCAATATTGTTTTACCCACATTCTCACTTTTACTCTGATACACATTTTCAACACAATGGTGCCCTGCTCAATGTTTTTTTTTTTCATTCAGTGGTGCGCTACGTGGAGTAAAGTGGTGCTTCTTTGCAAGATTTCTCCATCTCACGGAATCCATGCCTGTGTTCTCCAATTTATCTGTACTCTTATTACCACCCTGCACGAATTTTCTCATTGACTGATGCCATGCACTAATTCTCCAAATCCCTGTTGCCCAACACGAATTCCCCAATTTCCTGATGTCCTGAACAAGTTCTTGAATTAGTGTTGCCCTACATCACATATTAGTGATGCCCCAGCCCAATTGCATCATTTCGGTGTGGCCTCCTCTCATTCTCACATTCATGATTGACATTCCCCAATTCTCCCATTTAGTGCTACACTGCACCCATTCTCCCAATTTATCCTAATCTACATCAATTCTCGCAGTTAGTGTCAGAATTTTCTCATTTTAATGTTGCATATATAAAATTCCCAATAATGATCCTGCACAAATTCCATCTTTTGAGGTGAACTGTACCAGCTCTTCCATGTGGGTATTCCCTGACACATTTTCCACGTAATGGTGCCCTGCTGAAATTGTTTTCATTTGGTGGTGCCCTGTATTGAGTCTCCACTTTACTGCATATTGGAAAATTGGAGAACTGGTACATGGTATCAGTAAATGAGCAAAATTGGTGCAGGGTGGTAATAACAGCACAGATAAATTGAAGAACACAGGCATAGTATCCGTAAGTCGGAGAAATGTTGCAAATGAGCTCTCCATGTAGGACACCATTAAATGAAAAAGAAACGTTGAGCTGAGCATCATTTTATTGAGGATGTATACCAGAGTAACAGAGAGCATATCAGCAAGACAATACTTAATACTGACGGTTGTTGCAATTTCGCACTAAATAGGGAGATTGACGCAGTGTCTCACTAAAAGGGATAACTGGGCCAGCATCACCCAAATGGGAGAATTGGTGCATTACAGCACA
>NW_025200517.1:0-6593 GCF_004010195.1 Chiloscyllium plagiosum | reverse complement strand
TAACTCACTGTCGTGAGGCACCTATCTTTTCAGTAGGTAGGGAATGGTCTATAGGTAACTCCAGATCCACAGCAATGTAATTGAATCTTAATTCCTTTCTTAACAAATAGCAATATATGCTGGCCTTGCCAGTGATGTCAACATGAATAAAAGGAAAAGAGTGGTCCAACTTTTAGCACTTCCCTATCATAGGGTTTGTCCAATTTTCACACTATATTATCCAGTTGTGTCAATTGTTCTTGAAGGAGTCACAGGCTGGATGCAGTGTAGGTTCACCGTTATAAGTGTTGCATGTTTGTATGGATAGCTTTTGGATTTGTATTCTAGATTCCATTTGCAGCCTGTTATCATTCAAGTCAAAATTTGTTCAGTGGAATTGGAAACTTACTGATTTACCGTTGTGCTCATATTTTCATAAACGTCTGGCTGATTTTATCTTGCTGTTGTAGCGACCATTCAGATTGCTAAGATACTTATATAGAAAATAGTGTTCATTAATACACAGCCATTTTTCAATTATCATTCTGCCAGTAAATTCCATGTCGATTTTGATCCTGTCCCAGGGAAAGTGAGGCCTCGCTCCCTGCATAACATGTTATCTGGTGGCCATGGCAACAGCAGATCTACTGGTCATTTTCAATGACTGTTCTGTCCAGTTCACTGTCACATTCACCTTTGATCGCTTTGTCAGCTTTTGTAGCCATAAACTGAAAACTAAATACGGTACGAGTAATTGTTTCCTGCATTTGTGTCAACAATTGACATTCTGCTTTGTTTAAAAAATGTTCTTGGCATTTTAGAACATAGAACATAGAACATAGAACAATACAGCACAGAACAGGCCCTTCGGCCCACGATGTTGTGCCGAACATTTGTCCTCGCTTCAGCACCCATCCAGATTTTAGACTAATTTTAGATTTGAGACTAAAAAATATAACCATGTACAGGCTATTTTACGGCAGGAATAAGGGCAGCTACTTTGCTGACTATTCTGCATTGGATTCCACTCATTTGATGTGGCTTTAACTCTATTTTTGCCTTATTTTACATTGTGTTCCTCAATGAACTGACAGTCGCGCACACTTTATTTACAAGACAAGCCTGTAAGGGACTGAGGGGTCTTAGTAAGGAAGACGAGCAGAGTGAGCCCAAGCTGAAGTGTCGAATTCAGACAGTGATTTTACGCTTTGCAATATCTAGAAAGTTCGTAATTCTCTGGCTGTTATATGTTTTCCATATATTTGGTCTCCCAGATCACTTAACGGATTATGACTATGAAATCTTTGAATGTTTGAACAAGTTGGATACACGCTGCGCAATGTAAGTTGCTGCACAAGCACAAATATTTACATGGTGTCTCTATCCAATGTCAGAGCTCAGTTCAAAAGAACGATGAAATATCCAGTTTCCTGAATTATTTAACTAATCACTGCATAAACCTGACAAAAGCTCAAAATCCAGTGGGTAGGGGGTAATAAATGACCATTGAACACCAAAGGTAACCATTGTAGAGATGCACATCTCTCAGGGAGATAACAGAATATGGAATATTTAGCAGACAGCAAGAGAACGAAAAGAAGATGAAGATAAGGACACAGGTTTCCCAATTCAAGGAGAAGAGGTATCATTTCTGTTCTGAAGAAGGGTCACTGGACCCGAAGCATTAACTGGGATTTCTCTCCCACAAATGCTGCCAAACCTGCTGAGTCTTTGCAGCAATTTATATCTTGGTTTTTGTTTCATATTTGGGAGACCAGTGTAAAGGAGCTGTAGATACTGCACAGGCTAAAGATCAGTGGAGCAAGGGCCAGAGCCAAGATTCACCTAAGATTATTGGATCTGAAATAGCAGGAGCAGGGTCTCTGCTTCCTCCTGTATCATGGAAAGCTAATCATGATCCAAAGTGTCACTTCCAGCTCTGTTCTTTCCATTTCCAGCCCATTGCATTTGGGGAAGCAAAAGAACATTTCAGTTTTCAAAATGGAAATCAATGCAGATGCAAAACTGTTTTCCACATCAATGAAAAATATCCCAATTATTTATTAATATAACGTAGATTCTCACACCACTAGCTGGTGTTGGGGGTATTCGTATCTCCGGATGCCTCGTGATACTGCTTGTTTATTGGGAGTTGGAGGGAGATGGGAGGAAGTGTGGTAATCTGGGCAGATTATAAACATCATGGTTACTATCATTAAGAAGGATTGGCTGGAAAGCTGGCGGTCGGTCCAGGGACTGACACTGTATTCAATGTTGGTTTCAATGTCATTGATTGACAGCTGTTGACAACCCTCCACCACATCCTGGGAACTGCCTCAGGTTGACAAAATAAACCCAGTCACAAATTTGAAAATGAGTTTTTAGATAACTTCGAACCAGGTCTCCGCATCAAGAGAGTTTGTTTCCATTTAATTATTGCATCAGCTCATTTGTTGTGTAAATCTTCCAACGCTCTGTTCTCACATCATTATTGGAAATTTCAAATTCTGACTTGGCATGATATTACTGTCAGTAAGACTCATGTTGTTGAAATGAATGCTGTCCATCATGTAACTCCTGCCACACGTGGTCTCTAACTGAACTGCATTGTCTCCAGAAACATCTGCAGTTCAAAGTGGTCTTGTTTTCAAATCTGTCAATGATTTCACCCAATCTTTCTCTCTAACCTCTGCACGTTTGCACGACTTCCTATCTCCACACTACCTCCAGGCTGAAACTTCCCTATTTCAGTAATCCTTCCCAACCACAATGATCTTTCCTGACTATGCCATAGCTTGCAGTTTGCTGAAGCTAATTCCCTTACATTACCCGCGAGGCAAATGCGGCCTTCACCATTTCTGCAGTCTGCTCCAAACTCTACATTTCTCCAGAACTCTGTATCATCCTCCAGCCTCACTGTGTTTATTATTTGTATTAGCCTCCAGTGTTCCTGCATCCACTCGTTTTCTGCCCTTCTGCAGTCCTACTCCATCATTATTATTGTAAGCACTTGCACACTCACATAACTTCTCTTTCCCTTTGACCTTCTCCAGAGTCACTCCCTCTTATTTCTGCAAATAATTCGAGACTCACAGGCCTCTCAGTTCTGTGAGCTTCTCCAAACCGTTTCATGCGCTAATACAGTTATCACATTTGGCCTCACAATACTCCCTAATCCCATGCCTTTCTGCAGTCCTACTGTGTAAAGTTCTGAGTGATATAGACAGGTAAATAGCGCAAACTCTTTCCCCTCAGTCGGGAGTCAGTAACCAACATGCACAGATATAAGGTAAGGGGATTTGAGCAATTTTTTTCACCGAGGTATTTAGAGTTATCTGGACATCATTGCCTGTAAAGATCTGAACAGTATGAATTGTCAAAACAATCAAGAACTATTTAGATGAGCACTTGAAATACCATAGTATGCAAGGCTGCTAGCTAAATGATGGAATATAGAATTAGAAAAGATTAATCTTCCATGACCAGTACAGACACGATGATACATTGGTCCTCCCTACATGGTTTAAAACTCCCAATCACTCTATGATACTATGATACTCCCTCCTGTTATCATGAGACCCAACATTCTATTGCCATTCCCGATCACATGCTGCCCCGTGTGCACGTTTTCCGTTTTCTCCCAAGTTGCTTTATGTTGCAGCTTTCTCCATTTCAAGTATCTGTGTTTTTGTTAGATTAGATTAGATTACTTACAGTGTGGAAACAGGCCCTTCGGCCCAACAAGTCCACACCGCCCCGCCGAAGCGCAACCCACCCATATCCCTACATCTACCCCTTACCTAACACTACGGGCAATTTAGCATGGCCAATTCACCTGACCTGCACATCTTTGGACTGTGGGACGAAACCGGAGCACCCAGAGCAAACCCACGCAGACATGGGGAGAATGTGCAAACTCTGCACAGTCAGTCGCCTGAGGTGGGAATTGAACCCGGGTCTCTGGCGCTGTGAGGCAGCATTGCTAACCACTGTGCCACCGTGCCGCCCACAAGATGTAAAACATCACATTCAAGATGTAAAACATCACATATTCCAACATTGTACACAATTTGTCAAAGTTAAGCCCACTGACTGAAACTATCAATACTCTCCATAAACTGTTTTCACCCCTCTTGCAAGCTGTCTCCACCCCCCCACCCCGCTCCATTGTTCCGCTGTCTGCAGTTTTGAACACAGAACATTCACTTCTTTGTTCCAAGTCATTAACAGCATGCAGATCCCATTTTATTTAACCTCAGGTGATCCCCAGGTTAAATCATCATCAGCTGTCTCCCAATAGTTACACATTCCTTATGAACAGCTAATGTTTTCTTCAATATTTACCTCTGAAGCAGAACAAGTCGCCATCCTGTCTGCCATCCTGTTTGGAAGCTTGCCCTCCCTGTGAACCAATAGTTTACTCACTGCTTGAGCAATGAAGAAGGAAAATGGAAAGTTGGCCTCCATTGCAAAAGGATTGGACTTCAGATTCAAGATGCTTCACTGAATCTGTACAGGGACTTGGTGAAACCAGCCCTGGAGCAGGATGTGTTGTTTAGTCTCCCTACCACAAAGAGGACATTTTCACCATCTGCAGAGTGCCCATCGAGACTGTTCCACCACTCCATCAGATCTTAACTGATCTGATCATCCTCAAGTCCATTTCTGTGCCTTTTCCACTCAATCCTGGACTCCCTTCCGAATTAAACATCTCTCTGTCACAATCTTGAATATACTTCATGACCCACCATCCACAGCCCTCTGTGATAAAGAATGCCGCAGTTTTAATTTTCTATGACAGAAGCCATTTCCCCTCAGATCAGCCTGAAATGGACAACCCCCTACTATGAGGTGATGCTTTCTGTCCCAAGAGTCTGCCAAAAGGGGAAAGAACCTTTCCCTAACTAGCCTGTCAAATCCCCTGATAGTCTTATATGTTTCAGTAAAGTTCTTCTTACTCTTCTGTGCGCAGGGCCAATCCACTTAATCTCTTCTCATGCGACAGTCCCCTCTATACCTGGGAAAAGATTTGTGAACCTGCTCATAAACAAGCTGGGCAAGTAAGATTCAGGTACATCGGGTTAAGTGCAGAATATGGTCTATCCCTCAGTTATTGACAGGCTGTACCTGAACCAGGTTTCCAAGTGGATAGAGCAAAATTTTGCAGACCTCCTGCTCAGCTGTTCAGGGCTCTGTCCCAGGCTCAGACTGTCCTTCAGGATTTCATAAAAGTTCTGAATCAATCGTGATGCTGCTGAGAACTGTTTTGCTGGAACTGTATGAAACATTGTTCTGGGTTCATTATGTGCACTTCGGGATCTACATGATAGGATAGATGTGACAGTGGATGTAGACAGAGGTGATTAACCAGCATGTTGCCGGAGTTGAAGAGATTCACTTGTGAAGACAGTTTGGACAGAGTGGAGTTTTATTTTCTCAGAACAGATCAGATTCAGAGGGGACATAATAGAGATGTATCGATGAGAGGCACAGTCAGGGTAGACAGGAAGAAACTACTCCCTTCGGTGGAAGCAGAAATGGCCAGGGGACATCGATTTCCAGGAAGGGATGGAAGATTTAGAGGGATTGTGGGATTTCTATTTTATTCAGTCAGAAGGTAGTGGGAATCTGGAACTCACTGGCTGTAAGGCTGATGGAGTCAGAAGGGTTCATCATTTTGAAGAGGTATTTAGATGAAAGCATTTATAGGGATATCAGGGTACAACCCAATATCTCCAGGCCAGTATCAACGCAAGTGGCTAAGGTGGTAAAGAAGGCGTCGGGCAGGCTTGCCTTTATCAGTTAGGCCACTGAGTTTGAAATTCATGTTACTACGGTATAAGATTTCAGTGGTTCCACATTTGGAGTACTACGTGTAGTTCCAGCCACCACAATAAGGGAAGGCTGTAGAGGTCTTACAAAGGCTTAATAAGTGGTTTCCCAGGATGTTGGTTGGATTAGAGTATATTAGATATAAGGCAAGGTTAGACAAGCTTGGATTGTTTTCACGAGAGCGTTGGCTGTTGAGGTGTGACCAGTTAACAGCGTATAAAATTATTGAGAGACACGGATAGGGTGAATAACCAAAGTCTTTCACCCATGGTGGAAATGTCAAACACTGGGGGCAAAGGTTTAATTTGAGAGAAAATGTTTGGAGGTGCTGCACTAGGCAAGTTTTTTTTTATGAAGAGGATGGTTAGTGACTGGAGCACGGTCGAAGTGGAGTTGGTCAAAACAGTTACATTCGCAAAGTGAAAGATCCATTTATGAACACTCATAAACAGCAAGTGAGTAGAGGGATACAGACTATGTTTGGACAGATGGGATTACAGTTGAATGGCATTGTGGTCCTCACAGACATGGTGGGATGGGATGAATGGCCTGTTCTTATGCTGCACTCTTTTATATTGTCAATGTGCACTTGTGTTGCCTCGGCATGCAGTCTTGTAGGCCCATCGTTGGAAAATGGAATCAGAATGGAATTAGGTCATTGGAGAGGACATGGCCCAGTGATATTATTGTGGATTGTTGGTCTGGAGACCCAAGTCGGATTCTGAGGAATTTGGTTTAATTCAGGCCTTGGCAGATGGTGGAAATGAATTTTAATGAAACGA